>NW_021940813.1:24462284-24534588 GCF_001715985.3 Manacus vitellinus
TGCCAGCTAGACACTAATAACCTTCATTAGCAATTAATTGTAAGTGATAGTTATGAATCTAAATCATCATCAGAAACTAATGAATTCATCCATGTCATGAATGAAAATGACTAATGAATATGGTCTGTATGTAACTAAACAAAGCAAAGTAACTCAACTTATCAAGCAAAAGAATGAATACTGTGAAATCCTGAGTCTGACTGTGCTCCCACTGAAGTTAATCAAGAGGCTCCTGACTCCCTTCAGGAAGATGAAGTATGTCAGTATCTTCCGTCACTGAAGAGATATAATTTTTTTATAGCTTTGACCCAGTCTTTTGTGACAGATAAAAACCAAAGAAAGGGCTGTTTATTCAGAGAATGCTGACAAAGAGCTGAGTTGAGACTATCAAAAATGTGTAAGAGGTTTAGGAGCTGGATTTTAGGCACTTGACTACATATCATTAAAGTAGCATTACAGAGACAGAGTGAAACATTCACCTAATCATTAAGCTGTCAATCTTAGTGTACTAACTAAGGAATACCAGTAAAAGAATAATGCCCATTAGTTTGAAAAGCAAGCACTTGTTGTTTACACAGGTCTTTCTATAGTTGTAATAATTTCAGCTTATTGTTTCTAACTGACAGATTTTTAAAGAGATAGCACAGTTGGTTACTAATGTTTGGATACCATGGCACATCTCAAGAGATAGAATCAGGAAGAACAGATTTTCTCCTTCCTAAAATTCTAGCAATTAGCAAAATACATATAATCTCATTCCTGTTTTGCTATTGATCTGACGAGATTGTGAGGGAAGTCACCTGGCCTAGGGAATTAAGATTATCTCTCTACTTCTGAGGGAGTGAAAATGTCTTTGCTTTCATCTTTCTTTCATTTGTCATTTTATGCTGTACACATGCAGTTTGTAGGCATGTAAAGACCAGTGGTAAATCCCAGCTGCGACTTAGCATCGCATGCCTGGTCTGTTGTTGTCAAGATATCATATGAAAAATCACAGCCTTCTAGGGAATAAATTTATAGCTATCCTCAGTGCTGTCTAACTACTGTGTTTTGACTGGATCAATCCTAGAGATCATCCTAAAGTTCATGGAGCTGAAAGATAAAGCAATGGAAGAAGTAGCACTGGTGGCATTTTTAAGTGTATGTTTTGCCTGCAGCTGATCTCACTGTTGCAAAAGTGCTACCAGAACTCTGGTGTACCTTGCCCCAGGACCAACAAGAGCAAATCATCATAACTCCATTGATCAATAGTGAAATGCACTGGCTCCTGAATAGAGCCTAAACAGCCCATATTGTCAATTGAAAACACAGGAAGCATAGCACTAACTACGGGTTGAAACAGAGGTAGGAATGGGCAGGTGCTAATGCAGTTTCATATTTATGAAACTTAACCCTTTTACTCTGAATAAACAGTTTTTTTCAGACATAACCACTTTTGATCGACCTTACATTTTCAATTCCATCTGAACTTCAGAAGCAGACCCACTCTGAGTTGGTGGAATTCCAGTTCAGCTTTGTTCCCACTTCTCCTTGTCTGTGGCAGGTACCCCAACCTTGAAAGCTTTTTCTTCTGTGAAGGCAAGAGGAGCCTTCCAGGAATGCAGATTTCAGGCTAGATCCTTTCTGAATTCTCTCCTTTTGTTATTGGGGTGCTCTTCCTATTCTTGATTTTCATGGGAAATGAAAATCTCTGCCATTGTTACTTCTACCATATTGATATCCATGTGGCATTGTGGCATGACATTACAGTGCAGTGTCTTGGCCCTGAGATGTCCCTTTACCAAGGTCAGTCAAAGATTAAGGGAAGCCAAAATAAGACAATGAGGATAGGATTTTGTTTTAAGTAAAAACCCACTGCTACAAAGAGGATACAAATGTGGAATGGTGGAAGCTTTGTAAACGAACTCGGAAAGTTTGTAGAGTTGACAAGCATGACATGAAGGAAACCATGGAGGCGATAATACGCCCTCTGCTTTAACTATACAAACACTATGTACTTGGACTACAAATAGTGTGAAACTCTTCTGTCTCTGGTAAAACAGTAAATAATAAACCTTCAGTGTTTCAGTCCATCCCACCTCCAGAACTGATCCTCTGGATGATCTCTTGTTATGCATCACAATCAAACATCTCTCTACTTCTCCAGTTGACCTCTTCAACATTTTGCCTTTATTTTCTGGCATACTGGTGCTTGTATGAAGGGAGAAGCTGCTCTTCAATATTGCAGTGTTATTACAGGATCCTGAGCTTCCACAGAGCAGTGTCCTATCCTCCACAACCCTTCCCAGATTATTTTCTGCTCTCTGATTTTCACTCCTCTCATTTTTGAGAAGATCTGACTCACATTGCTCTTACAAAAAAAAACCCCTTCCAAATTTTTCTGAAGTAGTGGTACTATTTTCCCTTGTTTTGCTGTGGTCCAAATTCTGAACTTAACTTTTAAGGTGACTTATTAACCACAGCTTTTTTTTTCTTTCTCCTATTTTATTTCAATTATTTGTTTAGCTGACATTTTAATAGTCAGCAATTTGTCCTGAAGGAGTTCTAATGTTGGATTTTTTGTAAAATGTGTGATGGGAACAATTAAACACTTTAAAATTACAAACATACATTATTTTCAACATATTTTACATCAGATACTGTCTGCAATTTTCCTTGGGGGGAAAAAAAAGCATTTTCTGCATCAAGGACACTAATCCAGAATTTTGAAAGAGAAAGATTTATGAAGGATACAAGACTCTGAAGTAGTCAACTCCTTTCCAAGGCAAATCAGCCTAGTGAAACCCAAATGCTTACTTTATATCTCAAGATAATCCATCTATCACTGTGGATTTTTAATCCCATTCTGTGATAGAGATTGTGCATAAAATTCATTTAAAATATGGATGAAAAACCCCTGACATCAAAATGAATCTCTGCTCTTAAATTTGTGCGGGGAACACAGAAGGATTAGATTCCTTTACACATACTGTGACTGGTATGAGGTTCAACAAGGCCAAGTGTCAGATCCTTTACTTGGGTCATAACAACCCCATGCAGTGCTACAGTTTTAAGGATCAGTGGCTGAAAAGCTGCCCAGCAGAAAAGGACCTGGAGGTGCTGGTTGACGGCCAGATGAACATGAGCCAGCAGTGTGCCCAGGTGACCAAGAAGGCCAATGGCATCCTGTCTTGTATCAGAAATGGTGTGGCCAGCAGGACCAGGGCAGTGATTGTCCCTCTGTACTTGGTATTGGTGAGGCAGCACCTCCAATCCTGTGCTCAGTTTTGGGCCCCTCGCTATGGGAAAGATATTGAGATGCTGGAGTGTGTCCAGAGGACAACAGAGCTGGTGAAGGATCTGGAGCATAAGCTCTGTGATGAGCAGCTGAGGGAGCTGGAGTTAATTCACCTGGATAAAATGAGGCTCAGGGTGAACCTTATCACTCTCTCTACAACTACCTGAAAGGAGGTTGTAGCCAGGCAGGGGTCAGCCTCTTCTCACAAATAACAAGCAATAGACAGAGGGGAAAAGGTCCCCAGTTACACCAGAGGAGGTTTACATTGGATATTAGGAAAAATTTATTCACTGAAATGGTTGTCAACCACTGGAACAGCCTGCCCAGGAATCATCACCCCTGGAGGTATTTAAAAGATATGTAGATGTGGCACTTGGGGATGTGGTTTAATGCTGGATTTGGAAATGCTGGGTTAATGATTTGATTCAATGATCTAGGAGGTCTTTACCAGCCTAAACAATTCTATGACTCTATGGTGTTTTTGAAGGACTAAGTTACTTTTTACTGGGCATTCCAATCACAGGGGTTGTTTTGCATTTCTCTGGGAACAGGAATATTTTAAAATCTTTACTGTGGCTGTTAGCATGCTGGAGGCATATAAATAACTCAAAATATTTTCCTACCCATCTGTAAGTTTTGAATTGAAGAGATAGACTTAGTTTCCTATATGTACAAAGAATAGAAAGTTTGGATGGTTTCTTTTTGCCTTCACAAACGCAACACCTTTTTTATTTCATACAAAATATGAAAAACTAATTTCAGAGAATTAACTTGAAAATCCTTTTCTAAATAATTCATTCTGGAACATCTGGCTGACTCATAGAGGCTTTGCTGCTGCAAGAAACTTCCAAGCCTAAATTGCTCTAAACATATCTGCATTTCCTTTGATTATTTATAGGATGGACAGATTTCACACTGGTTTGTGCAAGGGTAAAGTAGCAAATGAGATTTACTCCGAATGCGCCTAATGTTGTGTGAACTACAACTTTTCTTCTACTGAAAGCATGATTTTTACTGTCATTGAACTTGAGGAGGGAGGAATTATTTTGTTCTTATGACAAGCTGCTATCCATATTAGGCCATTTGCAAACCCCTTTGTAACATTCATTTGACTTGAAATCTTGATTTCTAGTCTGATACTACACAAGCATTTTGTAATTCTTGTGCAGAAGAAAAATAAATTCATGGTTTCAGCTGATTAAGCCAGAAAAGTAAGTGATGTTAGAAGTACAGTTTGATATAATTTGATAAGAAAATCAATTTACCATATGAAGAGGTATCTCCCCAGGTCTGCATTCTGAAATTGTGTTACATAGCCTTTAAAAATGCATATACAGAAGCACCCAAAACAGCTTACTGCCTGACATCTGAAATCTCACGCATTTCTTGGTGTGGTCTGTCGGTTGCAAACCGTGTTTGCTGCTCTCTGAGTAGATGTCTCTGCCCCAAATCATACACGACATCCTGCTGCTCATGGCACTGCAGGAGTTACAGTTTCAGCCAATTAAAGCCTTGTCAAGGGAATGTGAAGTATGAAGGTGGCAGTTAATATATATTAACATTGGCTTTTTTACTTCCCTCATGAATTAATTGGTATTAGCTGCAGTATCAGCTTCTAATTATCACATATTTATTATAGCACTGTGGGCTGGAATGTGGTGCACAGAGGGGCATAGCTTCTAAACTGGTTTACAAAATGCAGCAGCTCAATAGTGAGTTGAACTGAGCAAGACACTCCCTCTTGAGAATCCAAAACCTTAAAAAGGGCAGACCATGCAAAAAGTCACCTAAAAGCCACAGGGACACTGGGCAAGGTAGGGAGCAGGAAAAGTCTCTAGCAACTATCCAGGAGGTTAAACAACCCATTGGAGGCAGTGGCAGCTGACCCTTCCCACTTGTATGGAGTCAAAAAAATCCAAATCCAGCCTGTAGCCAGCATATCCTGCCCTTTTTAGTGGCTGTGTCTTCTTCTGAAACACTCACTAGCTGTAACACAAAAATGAAATTCCCAGCCTGGAAAATAGACACCAAATATTTTTGTTTATGAGGAGTTGCATAAGTATGTTTATAAAGAGAAATAGGTCAGAGGAGATACAGCCCATAAAACTTCAGAAGTCCTATTACAAAAATCATTGTGTAAAGGACTATCTAGACTTCAGAAAATGATCATGAAATTGCAAAAATCCTCATTAAACTGAAATACAATCCCAGTAAAGAGCTTCTTATATTAGACATGATTTTAGGAGTGCTGATAAACACTGAAAGGAAGAAGCTGCAGGAAGAACGGTTTGAAGTAAATGTGATTTAAGTGCTACCTATTACTGTTACAAAATTTGACAAGTTCGAGCAAGAAATCTAAAATGACCCAACTTCACAGCAGCTTGAAAGAATTATCTTAAACTGAGGCTAACAAGAAGTAGCCTGAGCACCACTGATAATACAAAAGGCCTTAGGATTATGGAGATTAAATAGTTTCGTGTAATGGGATATTTTACTAGAAAAGAGATTGCCACAATAGGATAGGATAAAAGGTCAGTAATGTGGCACAAAATCCGCATGGGATGCTGAATAGAGCTGAGCTCACATTGTTTGGTGCTGGTCACAGAAAGGAGCCTGAACAGAAGTCTGTCCAGGCACAAGCAGTAATGCTGGAGATAAGGTACCAAGGTACAGTACACTCAGGGAAAACACATCAGAGAGGCAACGATATCATGTTTAATTCCTGATTACCCTGAGGCCATGATGGTACAGTCTGAATTAAAAACTTTGCATCTTGAATACTTGAATCCACGGTGAGGGAGTCTAACACCCCTTATATAACTTTTTTTCTGAGCTAATCGGTTTCAGAGGTGAGCAGACAAATAAAAAAATCTTTACCTTCAGCTCTTGAGCTAAATAAACTAAAGGTAAGCAGATCTGAAATAACTGCAGAAGAGCCCTGTGTCATGCAGTAGGAATAAAGGGTGTGAATGACAAACACTCACACTCTGGAAGTGTGTTGAATTTCAGCCAGCAGATATCAGCACCACACACCAAGCATAGAGCTTGTCATGCCCACTTCAAGGGGCATGGAAGGACATTGAAGCAAAACCAAGGGGACGCTGCAAACCCCTTTCTGTAAGCAAACAGAAAGTTTAGCAATGCTCCTGTTGTCACACACCCACTGGATGGACAGGAGCCAGCCATACTGAAGAAATTGTATGCTCGCTTATGAAAAGGGAAGCTGACTGCAAATTAGCAAGTGCACAGTTAGAGACATTGCATGTTTCAGACTGCTTGGACTGAGGTCTTCTCAATGTCCATAGCTAAGCCTGAATGCAGTTTTACCAGGTGTCTTATTGTGAGGCTTCATGTGACTCAGTCCTGGTGCTCAGCCTGTCCACGCTGGTACAGCATGTGCTTAGAGGCACAGAAAGTGAAGGATAACCAGCAGTTTTTAACCGAGCTCAGGAAGAGTCCCTGAGCAATCACAAGTGCTGCTCAGACAATTATTTCTGTGGCAGCACAGGTTTCAGTAATGCTCCCAAGTCCTCACATGGTACGTCAGGTTGCACCAGCTGCAAGTGCAACTGGTTGCACCAGTGTGGCACTGGTTGCAGGTGCAGCTCTGTGGACTCCTGGTGTAAGTCAAACTGGGAACTGTTCTGGCTTCTCTTCTTTTAAATTCAGTTGCTCCCTTCAGTGGCAGTAGAAACACTGGAACCATGGAAAATAGCAGTAGGGAAACATCATTCTGAAAGTATCTTTTACTTTTAGCTGGTCAGAGGACTAGAGACAAAATCACTATGTCTCCAAAATGGAGGGTACTTGTGAATTTTTAGAAATTAAAATACGTCCTAATTTCATTTTGCTTTTTGATTTTATATGTATATCGGTCTGACAGAAAAAAATCTTATTTTTCTTTTATATTATTCTTTTTAGAACTGATAAATCTTGTACCAACTGTTGCATTGGCATTAAGACTATAATTTACTAGTTTCTTTTTCTGCTTTTTCAACATGGAGTTATTTTCTCTGATGTAGGGCAACTTCCATGTCATTGTGTTTATGCCTATCCCAGAAAAAAAACTATTTCCATTATGTTGGTACATACACACTGTCTGGTACTAACCAAGTCCCTTATCACCACTGCAGATATTCATATTCTTTTAAATTCATTTTTGAATACTAGAAATCCTATTTTTATCCTTCTTTTTAGTTATATTAGGTATTTTATGTCAACATCTTTTCTCTTTTTTTTTTTGCCTTTTGAAAATATATGATATCTGAGCAATTCAAAAGCATTATAGAACTTCATTATATTTTTTCTTTCTACTTCTCCTAAAAATTAAAAACCATCTCCTTGACTATTGGGCTGCCAGGATCCCCTTGAGCACACTGACATCGTTGTAACTTTAACAATTTCATTACAGATTAAATCCAAAGTTTGTGCTATGAAAAGTCCTTGAAACAAGCATAGAAATATGAGGAATATATAGATTCAGAAATCTCATTAAACTTATAAATCAGATTACTTTATTAGTTCATATTCACTAGATCACTAGATTTATATTATTAATTTAAATGAAATAAACTTCTCTACATGCATAGGTTCATTATCCCATTTATCCACAACCTTCTATTTGGCTTTCCTTTTTGACAGGATAAACCTTTTGAGATTAACTAGATTTTCCATAATGATGTCCATGTCTGTTACTTACACAGTTATACCTAGGGCATAACCCAGCAGCAAGTCTCTGGTTTAGGTGATCACCTTCAGTGCCCCTTACCTGGCATTTGAGAACAGCAGCGTGTCAGTCATTATCACATTCCCTCATCATCCCCTTTCCCAAGGTCCTTCTAAAATTTTTCAGATCTGTTTCTGGTCTTGATTCAAATTGCTTCATATATCTTCATATATCACTTCAGGGTCCTGGTGCTTGGAGAAGGATAAGCGTATGCTTACTTCTATATTCTTTCTAAGCATCCACTCCTGGTCACTACTGAAATATCAGGCTAAAAAGACCTTTTGTCTAACAAGTGCTGCTATTCTTATAGCCACTCATCATAACCATTATCCTCAGTTATTAACTGTTTCACCACATAAAGTAGGTGAGACCCTGAGAGTATGTGCGCTCAAGGGGCTGCTTGGCAATCTAAATGGTGCATCTGTCGTTCAGCAGAAGCTGCTTGTGTGAGCAAATGCATAGAAAGCACAGGGCCATCCCACTTGCTATCAGGCCATGCTCAGGAGATCAGATTTGCTGAATTTGAACTCCACAGCAAAACAGAGAAGACAAAAAAGCAGTGTTTGAAAACAGGCAGAATACGCCTGCCGTGAAAAATGTCACTCATACAGCTCCAGTTTAGGCAATATTTTGGTTACAATATTGCCCAGCAGACTGGCTAATAAAGATATTCTTTGTGGGGTTGTTCACTTTGTATCTGTAAAGAAATTCACGGGCAAGAAATATTTTGATGATTTGATTTTGAGTGGAGTAACTACATCTGAACTATGTGCCATCTGCACCATTTTGTCCTGCATTTCTTCCTGTGGTATCTGCAGATGATCTTTGAAAAAGCCAGGTGATTGCTATATTCTTCTAGTTAATAATTATTCCAAGCTTTTAAAATCAAACTGTTCCTCACTCATAAGTAAATAATGTTAGTTTCATGTGAAACCTTTACCTTTCATCCTCATATTAGTGATTATGAAAATGATTAACATTCCACAAAGATTTCTTGTCCAGTCATTATTCGATTTATTAATCAATTATTTATTAAGCAATTATTTGCTTAATGTAACTGTTCTGTTGAGGTTCCAGACCTGAATTATCCACAGTTTTTACTACCAGGTGATGAAAATACAATATTCCACACACTTGCCTTCCAGGAAAAACTGAAAACACTTCATGGTAACAATAATCTTGGCTCACATTAATCATGATGGAAATCAGAAAGAGCACTGTGGTAATGGAAAGAGAAGAAACACTCTGGATAATTCTATTATTAGAGAGTTATTTCTCTGAACTAAGAATGTGCTTTTTGATGATTTATTAAAAGCATATCTTTGAGTCTTGAAAAATGGATAATCAAATTGTTCTAGTGTTAGATACAAAATAATAATTAATACTTTTACTGAAGCTGATACAGTTATTTTTTTAAATATTATTTGTGTTATATGTTGTTTTATTGCAGCTGTGATTAATGGCAAAAAGTTATATGAATGGCAGCCTTACCTTACAAACCAAATCTATTATCTGCAACTGTCACTTTTTAATACATCATACCCTTTTTTTAAAAGCTACACTACATATTTATAGCAGTCATTATTCACCTAAATTAACAATTCTTTCTAACCTCCTGTGAAATGCATGTTTGTGTTTTCCTAGACCTTTTTGTCAGCTAGGTGCTCATTTGTGATGTTCAATGTTATATTTGTGTAGAAGCTCTCCATAGCAACTAACGAGCTCCTGAGGGTAAGAAAGCAATGAAGCTCAATTTTGATTTACGAAAATGGATCAGTCATTTCCCCTTTTTTGATAGTGACTTTGATAAGATTTATAGTTCAGCTGTGTTGTCATTTGGTTTTCCTACAATTGCCATAGAAAATTTAACCTCATCCTTCAGAAAAATGCTGCTGTCTGGAACTCCTATGTGCACCCCATGTACATCAGCCTCCACACTGGATGTCTTCTTGTTACATTGTGTCTGGGACAAATTTTGAAAGTCCAATGACCTGCCTTTGAGGAGTGGTACCTATTATCTGAGTTTAGGGAGGTCTTTTTATGGCAGTACTAGAGCTATTTCTCCTCCCTCTAATGGGCACCAGTTAATTTTCCTTTCACGCACCTCCATTTGGATGGTGGCCATCATCTGGTCGGGTGCTCCTCATCTTTTTCCTCTGAACTCTGAACCTGCTAAAACACAGTTCCCAACAGTGCAGGGTAGGAAATACACAGGAAGTTTGCCAAGGAAGGTCACTTTCTGATAGCTATCCTTTCTGATAGCTACAAGGAAAATCCCGAGTGATGCGTTATTTTTTATTTAAAACTTTACATTTTTAACGATCTTTGCTTCTACATCTCAGGATCAATTTTAATACTTTCCTTCCTCATAAGGAAATACAAAGTAGGCATAAAAACATTCAAATGTGGCAGAGTAACTGATGTTCCTAAATTTCACTGCTGTCTATTTTACTTTGCTGACTGGTGCCCTCTTACGTGGGATCATCTTTGTTATAAACCCTTCAGGTGTGTCTCTGTGAAACAGCCATATGTCACACTTTCATGCTACTTCCCCTTCTTCCGTGATCCTGGTTTTTATCTCTTTTCAGCCAGAATATATAGCAGTCCATTATCTCTATTTCTCCTTCACTAGTTTATCCCCAGAATTACCTGGAGAAGCAAACTGAGCATCCTAAAAGACGATCTCAAACACTGCAAATGGAAAGTATAAACCTCCAACCTTCTTATCTGTGGTTTTCTTGCTACCCAGGAAGCTTGTATGCATTGTGGATTCCATTTTGAGGCAGAACCATCTTTTTGCTTCAAGTTCAGGAAAGAAGAGTCACACTTTCAGGAGCACTGTGAGCAAACGAACTTGCTTTCACTGGGCGGTTCTCCAAATTCTCTACCTCTGGTACTAGTAGGAATACAATATATTTAATAATTTTACCTTTCTGTCCATTAAGTTGAAATTAGTCAACACATTCTAAAGTTATAAGTCAGGCTGACAGACACAAAATAGCATAGTCAGATAAACCTCGTTTCCTTAGAGAAACAGGATAAAAATCCCTTTAGATATCTAGTCCTTTTTCTATTGTACAGATTCGATTTCTTTCTCTTATTTCTCCCTTGCAGTATAATAGAGCAGATAACTTCTTGCTTCAGGTCTTTGTACGTTCAGTTGTATGTGCACCAGAAAATCACAGTAAAATCTTCACTACTTAAATGACAGACTTACTCAGAGGTTATGGAGAAAAGGCTAGATTAAGCTAGACAGGCAGTTCTTTTGGGTTTTTTTTGAGATGATTATAAAATAAACCGTGTTTTCAAATTATTATGCATATCCTTTCTCTCTAAATCCTAACCTCTCTAAACTGTACATAGCTATTCTACTCATGACCCTTCCTGTGGCTTCTCAGAGTTTAAAATGTATTCTTCTATTTATGCAATTTATTATCCTAGCACATTATTGGTTACCAGCATTGTTCATCATGCCTCTCCTTTCCAGTGTATCACTCAATCAAAATACCCCAGGATTTTTTTTTCTATTTTACAATTCATGAATACTAGTGTTCTCCCCTTGTGAAACACCAACACTTGAAAACAATGAAAATCATTTTCCAGTTATGTGAAAATAGCTGCACAAAACCACCATTTTGCGTTTCATTAAAATGACAGGCAGACAAACGATATTTTTTTATATATTTTTGCATGATTCTGCATAGTGATTCCAACTGCATTCTTTATCATTTTCTCCCAATTCAGGTTACAGTCACTTTTCAAATGGTACAGGGTATCTTGGTTTGCCAGGACCCAGAGAAGCAGGGTAAATGGATGGCTGTGTAACCATGCTGTTTCCTTACTAAGGTTAAACGAAGCCTACGGTGCAGTGAATAGGAAACACAATGGGCTTTTTCAGGGTGAAAAACCTGCTGGTGAAAGTGTTCTGCCAGACTACAGCAGCAGCACACGTAGAGCTGAGTCTGGTTTGTTAGAAGGGTGAACTTGGCTCTGTTGTCTGCCCCAAACTGGAAAAATATCACTGGAATGAATTCCAGGATCCTGGCGGCGAAACCAAGGAGTGGGTGCTGGCCTCTGGGACAGTTTTATCAGGACTTTCAAACCTTCCTGTATTTTGCGCAAAGCCTCCTAAATATAGATATTGACCTTACCAGTTTTGTTGGCATTGGCAACATTTGGTTGTTATGCTTGTTGGAGCATTCCAGAGAGGAACACTAAAACAAGCAAAATATATGTCATTTCCTGATATTAAAACAGATCTTTTGGTATCTCTTAAACTTTAACACTGTGATAACCTTTGACCAATTCTCTTCTTTTTTTCCTTTTGCAAGAGCAAGATTCAACTATTTTCTCGTCAGAAAGTTTATGATTGTATGGAAAAAGGCAATGCTAACAAATTGCATATAAAAAATATAATAGTACAGAAATCATTAGCAACAGAAATGCTTCGTGATTTGAGACACTTCTGCAAAATTACTATTAGCTTCTCTTTACTGCAGGTCAAGTAATAAAATGTCAGATTTTTCATTTTGAGCATCTGATGTAGTTATGTGCATTTTCTTCCTCTTGAAGGTTCATCCTTGTGTGAATATTTGTACTTACTGCCCCTGAGAATGGCTAAGACAGACTTTTTAGTTTTGCAGCTTTACATGAAGGTACGGTTAGGACTTAAGATGTGCCATATTTGCCAAAATGCAATAGTACTTTTCCCTAAATAGATTAAATCAAACATTTCCTGAGCCAGATCTGTAGTGTGTGTGTGCCATCATGCTGTTTATATTACTATGGTCCCAATAACAAATACATAAGTATATGTTTTGCTTTAGATAAAAATCAAGTTGAAAAATATTTATCTGACTTTCCTTCATGCTTAGGCTAAAAATTACTCCAGTAAAGAAAAGTAAAGAAAAGTTGAATATTGTGCATATGGTGCCACTCTTTGTTTATTCAGCCCCTACCCTCTGCAGGGCAAGTAGTGGAGATGAAGTTATGGCAACACTTTGGAGCTCTGATCTCTCCCTGATATCACTGTAGCAAAAATAGAGACATATATATCATTTCTGCCAAATATAGACATTTAGCTGGTGACCTCGTCTATTGGCCACAAACAGCACCGATGTCTGGCTAGAGAGGACAAAGATAGTAAGAATAAAATGAAGAAAGAACACAAGAAATCAAGTGGAAAATCTCAAAGATCATAGAGAGGGAGAATGGTGAGAGAATGAATAAATGTTTCAAGCACACCAGGAGCAAGAGGTCAGTAAGAGATGTAGAAATGTTCTTTGAGAAGGAAAAAATAATTTATTGACAAAAAAAATATTCTCTAGACAGTCCACTATTTCCAAAAATTGGTCCTTTGTCTCTACATCTATGAAGTAGATGGGGAGAAGTAAGAAAAAGACAGCTATATTCTTGCAAGGAAGAAGATGGAGAGTAAAAACTCAAACTTTGTGAAAGAAGGGATTAAATATATATCTATTCCAGAAAAATCTAGTGTGTGATATAATATGAAGTATGATGGGAAAATAATCAATAGGAACTGGATATAAAGGTATTTTTTTAGTATAAAAAACCATGCATTTGGACTCTGAAGACCAAGAGCATGAAAAGAAAAGCAGCATCTTTCAGTTTAATCAGTCAGTGTATTCAGTGTTCTGTGGACACGAGCAAACCCTTCCTCACTAGCATGCTGCTGATTTAGGCTCAGGAAGATCCAGCAGCCTCCACTCTATGTACTTGACAGCTTGCTTTCTACAAAATCTGATGTTACTGCTCAAATGAAGGATGTTGACTGACTGACAGATGCTGAATGCTTTTCTGCCACCTTTTATGTCATCTTTAGTGCCATAAGATCTGTGCATATGTGTGTACTTCATTCTCACGTGGGTGGGAGTATCTTGGCAGTACCATAAGGAACTGGAAAAGTACCTTTTCAGAATCAAGGAAGATTCTCAACAGTAACCTGGCAGTTTAAATCATCAGTGAATATGTGAGATCCTTCCTCGGTCTGACTTAGACCACAGATGTGGATATGGGCTTCCTATCTCCCATGTGAGCATCCTGACCACAGGGCTATTAGCTATGCTTTTGTAGACTCGTGTCATACCCCACTGATGGAGGTTGTATTCAGCATTTATTGTAACTGAAGAAAAGAGAAGGTCTCTTAACTTCACATTTTCAGCACACACCAAGTATGTGCCAAACAGTCCAGATTCATTCCTGCAAGTTTTAGTGTGTGTGCACAAGGACTTGTCTTCAATATGCTCAGAGCCATAAAAAAACATACAATGTACCAATATTTCCAGCAGGGATGGGCGAGACTGGAGCATTTCAGGGAAGCCATTCATACCTGCATCTCAGAGATCCCACAGCCATGCTGTCACACAAGATCAATCTGAAATACCTCTTTCTTTGCCTGGAACCTCTCCTGGAGACCTGAAAGATCTTTTTTGTAGCAGCAGCTTTGCAAGTGGCACTTTCCAATCTCTGAACTCAACAGGAATCCATAATCCCGAGTAGTTTGTTATTCATAGTTGTATGTGACCAAGGATTTCTTTGCAATGTGCATCTACACCCTACAGTTTTTGGCATTTCTGGGACATTTTTGCAGAAAGGTAGGCATCTGATGTTACATCTGCTTCCTCTGCACCTGTCTGTGCATCGTTTGATATCTATAACTGTCTGAAAATGTAGGATGTCTTTCCTCTCCTGACAATGCAGCAAATCCTGGTGCAGAAAATACTCCTCTGTGTGGCATGAGGAGGTGCCGGTGCTCAGTGAGAAGTTACACTTGGTGTTCAGTCTTAGGAATTTGCCACACAAAGGAGAAAGAGGGTAATGAAAGCACTCTCAGGGAAAGGCAGCCTTGTCAGATTAAAGCAAGGGGGGCACTTAAAATACTGAAATGTGCAGCACGCACACCTCAGAGATGGGAAAATGCAGGGACATAGCTATTGACAAAGTAAAGGAATATGTTATGCAAATGTGACACTTCAGATACTCACCTATCATACACACCTAGTGTGCATCAATATACACCTAGTGTGTATTGATAATGAAAAGAAATATACTGTTAATTGTGAATCACAGCAGTCAGGTCCCACTTTTGCTTTGACTATTCGAAATAGATGAGTTAATTACCACCTTGTTATCTAGAAGATAGATTCACAATGTAACATACCCTTGTGGAAATTAAAGTCAGCACAGTTTCTTCTTAATGTAAGAGAATCAGAGAACTGTAAGCTAGACCATGTGATTAATAATTGCCCAAGTGGAATAAAAATGCAGCCAGAAAACATGACTATCTCTCTGCTTCAAACTTTTCCATGAAAACATCTCACATGAAACTGAAAAAAAAAATATTATTTAGAGTTTTTTGAGTGGGAGACAATTTCCCAGAACTACTGCAATTTTACAGTAACTTTTGCTTATAGGGAAACAGAAATTCAGCAAAAAAAATGTTTTTTTCACAGATTTCTCTCTTTACATCATCTCCATTGATTGCATAAATATGGTCTTTCAGGTTTAAAATGGGTGGGTGTGTTATATAGCACTCCTACCTGATGGGCAAATGCTCTCACAGAAGATATCACAAGCCTGGGGTCGTTGAGCAGTTGAAAGCAGGCACAGACTTGTGCAGTACCCCTGAGCCAGCGTCAAGCTCAGGCACACAGGAGCATAACCATGCCAGCACAGCTCCCAGGAAGGGAACAGACATCAGCTGTTGAGCTGATGCTGGTGCCCACACCACACTACCACTGTTACTTGTCTCAACCCCACAGATGCTGTGTACCAAACAGCTGGGTAATGCATTAAGAGTTTTATCTCTATAATTACTGTGATGAGGGAACTTAAAGTGAGTGCAGATTTGACTGGACTAGCCACCTTACACCCTCCTCGGGCAGGAACAAGTATGTTAGTTCAACTCCTCTGCTGGGGTAAATGGCTGAATCTCCGCTGATGTCGGGGATATTCGGCCATTCATACCAGCCTAACAGCCGGCATGCTGAGAGCACATCAGTGTGCTCCCAGCCACGGCTTCAATGAGCAGCTTTGTATGCAGCAGCTGCACAGACATCCAGAAAAGAGCCTTCCCCTGCCTGGGCAGAGGAATCTGAGCTGAGCTCATCTCAGTGGGAAGTTTTCCTTTGCATATCTTCTCGTCCACATGAAAGAGCATCACTACCTGTTGCTTTGTAGATCGAGCATGAAGAGAGCTTTACATTGCAAATAGAAGGTGTGAGCATCATTCCCTTTGAAGTCAAAGCCAGAACTCTAGATGGTGAGAGCAGAAATATCGGGAGCATCATTAGTAACTTTCCTGTTTCTTCAGCACACAGTTGAAAGTCTGCTGTCATGGCAATTTTAAAACATCTCCTTTGAAATTATTTTAGATACTTTTTTTGCATTTAACCTTACAGTTTTTCATCTACTTTTTTTTTCCCCAGCTCAAACTGTGTAGCATTCCCTTTATTTAAGTTCCTTATATTTATTTCCTTATATTTAATTTTGCAACACTGATCTGGGTTTGGTTTAGCAAAATCCAAATGCCTCAAAATACTGAGAATGAGATGATTGGATAGCTAGGCAGACAGACAGTGAGATTTTCTCTTATAGCTTAGCAAATCTAAACCTGGTTAACTTGTCTTATTTACTTCATATTGCTTGTACCTCCTGCTCAAGGGAGTAACATTTTTTTCTTATTTGCTTTGAAGGTGATATCACAGAGCAGTCTGAATGTCAGAAATAGAACTGTACTCTTTAGCGGGCGTAAGCTGGGTGCCAGCCAAGTAAAATTTTAGGCCATTTTATGCAAAGCAGAGTAAAAATGCTGATAATTTTAAAAAAGGGTGGGACTGTTAAAGATGTAGGGCTTTGACTGCAGATAAACTTTCTGGACTCTGGCTCATTTATGTGTTAATAGAGAATGTAGGTAGCCAACAAGCAATCTGACTGTGTCTGTTCATGGCAAGGAAAAACTTCTGTATTCAGGTATTTTCACGACAGGAAAAGAAGGAGACATGCTTTTGAAGCCACCACTGCATCATCTCAGGTAAGGGGGAGAGTGTGTGGGGAATAGGAGATGTTTCTTGTAACCAATAGTACCTTTATTTAAAATATGTTGTACATTCCAAATGGCTTCAATTATCTGCGTGTCAGCAGTAACGAAGTATTTCTTTAACACTTAATAAAAGTAGTTCTTTTAATTTTTTAATCAGAACTGATTTATGGAGAATACTTCATGGGTAGGCAGAGGTACAAAATCAGATGTCTCTTTGTGAATTACTTCAGTCTGTGGGAAGGTAGGAACGGGAACCTGTAGGAAAGCCCTGTTCTTCCACCCCTGCCGCTCCACATGGCTCTGGCTCTTTCCCTGGCTCCACTGCAGCCTGAGAGGAGCTTCCAATTGGTGAGGCTGAAGGAGACAGGACAGAGATCAAACCTTTTTCCACCTTGCTAACGCTGTGGCAGAATCCATTTCAGCCAAGGAAATAGCTGGGCTGACCCCCTGCTACTCTTAGTTGCACCAGCACAGAGCAGGTGGCTGGTCTCAGCCTCTCATACACACACATAAAGATTGATGAAATGGAGATGGGGAGCATTTGCTCTCATTACAAATCCCCCTTTCAACATGTTCTTTGACATGCAATATCCTCCTTTTTCTTCTAAGAAAGCAGTTCATCTTCCTGCAGGAGTAGTGTCCATCGTTGGCGAATATTTGATTATTCTTACACACCTTCATCCTGGGGTAAAAACAAGTAAATAAATAAGCAATGACAGGAAGAATAGCAAGGACTAGGTCATGCAGCAAGGGCTTCTGCTGACCACAGAAATAAGGGCTGAATGGCAGACCTTTGCCACCCCAGCAGAGCTCTGGCAGACAAATAAACTAAATAACCTGTGTTTCATAACAATAATAATAATAAAAGTCATGGTAGGGAATTCTGCCTCCACCTGTGCAGAGCCAGACCTAAGCTTCCTGAAGCCATGGCAATGCCTCCACCAATCCAGCTGGCTTTGAGTCTGCACTAAAAGAAGCAGGAGAAAAAAAAGAGCAGAGACTGGCTCTGCTGATCAGTAATGGGTATGTAGGGCAAGGGCAGGACTGTGGTACTTCTACCCTGGGGAAGCTCTCCCCTGTGTATCTGGACAGGAAAACTTCACCATGGGAAAATTAGATACAGTCACATTAAGGGTACATCATGAACTGACTCCTGTATCCGAGCTCCAGCCTAAGCAGATGCTTCCCCATGCAGGGCAGCTGCTCTTCCTGGGCCTAAAATGGACTGTGAATTCAGGTGTCCAATGTGGTTTTTAACGAAAAGAATAAAAGGTCATCTTTAATTCACTACAGCGTTTTGTTTTTCTAAATTCAGAGTCCTGTGTAGGTTTCATGTTAGAAGAGGTGAGGAAAAAAACCTAAATGAATAATGCATCTTTTAATACAAGCAATCGTACTGAGTGGCAGTAGGATGATTTTTCCTTTTTAAGTAAAGTAATGATTATAAAAACCTGAAAGTGTCTTTGTATAGGAAAGCCTGTCACCTTTATTATTTCTGCTCATAACAGTGACTAGATATACTTTCTGAAACATAAGCCTTTCACTCACAGGCAGAGCATTGAAGCATTTCTCTTGTGAAATGCGAGTAGAAAGCCAGAGGTGGATGCAGATGATAGTATTGGGAGGGTCTGTTAAAATAATCACTTGTTTCCACCTTTATGGCTTATGTCTCCGCAACACACCTTGGACCAGGCCCTTCCTTTACAGTGCCATCAGAGGGAGGCTGTTATCTTTCAGAGTAGAGAAGATGACATCTCTTTCTGGATAAGAACTTAACTAAAGCCTTAAATAGGCTATGTTTTGTGCCTTTGAAAGTGATCCTTTTATTTAATGTTTTCTGCATCGGGAGTTCCTTGCTGATATTTCAGTATTGAAAGTGTATAAGAAAAACTCTTCATTTTTTAACTCAATTTCCCTTTTAACAGGAATGACTAAAAATCCTCACTCTGGGCTACCGGAAACAAGAATAATTTCCAACTGAGGATAAACATCAAAACCTCTGAGCACACAAACAAGCAAACATACAAAACTAGGAAAAAGAACATAAGAGTTGTTTCAGAAATTATTGCTGAGAAATTGCAGACATGGTGAAGGAGGCAGAGAAATATATAACTCACAAAAGGACAACAGTTGGGGAATGAGGAGAAGCATGATTCCACCCATACCATAGTCCCACGAGATACCCAGTATGCAAACAACACAGTACTGCTACTGTCTAATCTTGAATTTAATTGAATCAATTTGACCTATTAATTTATGATTAACTTCACCCAAGAGCAAGAATTAGCTTCTGGTGGTCCATCTCATTAGATGTCAGTGTGAAAGGGAGTCAGACAGTTGGTCTTCTGTAGCTTCCTTCTTTTTGCCTATAAAGACTTTGGACACCTCAAAAGAGGCACTGCTATGCACCGGTCTGTGACAGCCCTCCCTTCAAAGCAGGATGCTGAGCCCCAGACAGCCTGTGCTGTGCTGGAGAACATGGCACTGCTAAGCTGCACAGGGATGTATGATGGCACCCACTGACATAGCACTCTGAACACTGGGTTACTGGCACAGGAAAGGCATGGCCTCTGCATCTGTGCAATGCGAACACAGATGAGGGTTTCAAGGCAGGCCCTGGAAAGCAGTTTGCCCTTCTCACTGATGGGAGACCTCACTATATAACTGCAGAAATAGAATTCGAATGTAGATGGTCTCAGGTAGACAAGTGGCCTGATTCTGTCACTTCTGGGCAAGCACTCTGACCCAGTGGGGTATTATACAAGAGGGAAGAGGTGGAGGATTCTCATTTTCCTGTTATGTTTAAGGAGAAAGTGGCAGCCATAACCACATTTTGCACAGAAACTGGTTGAATGCTAAATGTAAAAACCGGGGGAGGCTTGCATGTTTGATACATCCCAGGAGGTACAGACCAGAGGAGTGAAGATCAGCAGAGGTTCTGGGTCAATATTTTGTGACAGCTGCCTTAATTCCACCTACAGTTCTTGGGCACCCACCTCCTTTATCACATTTGGTCCCCACCCGGCTCTGCTTGCATTCACACACCTGCGGAGCAGAGAGGAAAGAAAATGCCAAGGGCAAGTCTGATGGCTGTTGTTAACAGGGAGAGGGAAAAGTAGGACTTTATGAACCACAGGGAAAACCAAACAAACAAAAACCACCAACAAAAAAAATCCCAAACACCTAAAACCCCCTATTTAAGTGTAAAGATTCTAACAAATTAGTGAAATGACTAATCATTTCTCAGGCCAAAAAACTCTCCAGGCAAACACCAGCTCACAAGCATGGAGATCAACAACAAGGCAGACAGAGTCTATGCACTCCCAATGCACAAAAATAACTCCAAACCTTCACAGAAGGGTCTGGCAACCAGTTATGAAAGTGACTGGGTTTTGTGGTGATCTAAAACCAACCCAGGAATGAGAGTTGGTTTGCACCAGTTACTGCCCAGCAGATTCAATAGGAGACATGGCATGGCTCAGAAATGTGAGGATGCATGCAATAGCTGAACAGGAAAAGCTCTTATGGTGCGGCAGGAAGAACAATTGAAGAGAAAGTTTAAAAGCAAAATTTAGAGCAAAGCAGATGCTGGAGGTCCTGAAGGGCAATCTGTAGATTTTCTTTGAGGAAATGTGTTTTAAGGAGAATTTAAAAGGAATTCTTTATGATGTTGCACACATCTTGGCGGGAAAAATCCCTAGGCAACACTACTTGGGTGCAGGCTGAGCTGCAAACTATGCTTGTTCATTCAGACTCATGTTTTCAGAAACAAGAGGGACTTTTGGGTGCCATTCTTTGTCCTATTAACTTCTTCTGCTGGTATCAGGCATACATTTAGCATTCACTCTCTAAAGCAAAAAGCTCAGCTGTCTCAAAATCACTCATCACTTACAGAAACACAGGTGTAGTGTGGTTGTGAGAGAATGTGGTGAGAAAAGAACTCATTTATTACGGCTTTTAGGTTTATTTCAGCATCCATTAGGAATTACTTGGAATTATCAAAACTGCTCGCTCAAACCATAGAGAACACATCAGAAAATCCCATTTTCTGTGTGTCATCATACTTTACTTTTAACTTAGCCTGGTTTTGGTCACATTACAAATGGATAAAGTATAGTTATTTTAATGATAGCAGATAATATGCCTAACTCAGTAGAAGAATCTTCCTGTGTAGGGTTTTCTTTTATCTTTTTAAGGCAACACTTTCATAATTTCTTCTGTTGCTGTCACTTCCATTACTCTTACTGAGAATCATACGCCTTTCTAAGAATCTGTGTAACAGCAAAAATCTCTGGATATTACCATGAGACAGGCAGACAAAAGCAAATATGAAAAGATAATAAAATGTCACAGTATAAAAAATGATTCCTATAATTCGATACTCTTGCTCTTCTCTGGTACTTAGAATCATAGAATTGATCACGAAGTCCAACCATTAACCCAGCACTGCCAAGTCCACCACGAAACCATGTCCCTAAGTGCTACACCTACATGTCTTTTAAATACCACTAGGAATGGTGACTCCACCACTTCCCTGGACAGCCTATTCCAATGCTTAATAACCCTTTCAGGGAAGAAAGCTATAGCAACTTCCAATATAAACCTCCCCTGGCACAACTTGAGGCTGTTTCCTCTCGTCCTACTGCTTGTTACTTGGGACAAGAGACCAATCCCCACCTTGCTACAACCTCCTTTCAGGTAGCTGTAGAGTGATAAGGTCCCCCTAAGCCTCCTTTTCTCCAGGCTAAACAACCCCAGCTCTCTCAGCTGCTCCTCACAGGACTTGTGCTTCAGACTCTTCACCGGCTCTGTTGCCCTTTTCTGAACACACTTCAGCACCTCAATGTGTTTCTTGTAGTGACGGGCCCAAAACTGAACACGTGACCTGAGATGCGGCCTCACCAGCGCTGAGTACAGGGTGTACAGATCACTTCCCTAGTCCTGCTGGACACACTATTTCTGATACAAGCCATGATGCCATTGGCCTTGGCGACCTGGGCACACTGCCAGCCAGCTGTCAACCAGCAATCCCAAGGTTCTTTTCCACCAGGCAGCTTTTCAGCCACTCTTCCCCAAGACTGTACCAAATCTAAATGAATACTAGTTGTGTCCTTTCAGAAGTACCTGTTTCAAGATGCATTTGACAGAAAAAAAACCCCAATACTTTTATCAGATTTTAATTTGATTAATATGCAAAACATGTTGTGTTTTTTTTAAAGATCCACTTGCATGCAGGAGTGAAAAAAACTTCTATACAAAGTACCATCCTTTGAACAAAGCACACAGAATTTGCAGCACTCAGAAGGACTTATCACAAATCCATGTTGTACAGCCATGCAACCTCAATACTCTGGAAGCAGTAAGGAAGTAATATCAGTCTCCAGTGGAATACAAATTTTGAGTGTATTCACTTCCCTGAGTGTTCCTGCATTTTATCCATTAAAGATGTTCTTACTTTTTCAGCCCTATGTGTGACCTCCAAACTTCTGTTAACAGTTTTCAAATATAACTGTCAACACATTTTTTCAGCTGCAGAAACAGGCTACTTCTTCACACTGAACTGTCAAGGAATAAAATCAAAGTTCATTTAAAAATAGGGATTACTTGGAAAACTTCCCTCCTAAAGCAATATCTCCTTGTTAAATTGAAAATAAATAGGATTGTCAATGCATAGAAATTGCATGGCATTGTCTTACCAGTGAACACTTTGTTCCAAAATAAATCATGATATTCTGAAAAGATCCATCCATCCTAAAATTTTTCCTGGAAAAAAATATCCTGGAATAAAAGCACCAAATGCTGGGACACAAGGAAGAGTTATCTGGAATTACTCCTGACAGTATCAGTGTGGTTGCATTCGAAATATTTTTTGGAGATGCAAAACTGTCTTCTCTTGGAAATGAGATTTACAGGTTGCTACTCTATATATCAGGTAGTTTTGAGCTGGATCATCCTCTGATGAGCTAGGAAGATGGATAAATACTATTTTGAAGTCATTAGACCCATTCTACTTCTGTGGGCTCCCATATCTAAATCATCAATAAGGGAAAAAAATCACCACACTCAGATTTTCTGACAGTTAAGGGACCTGTTTTAGAAGACTGAATTTAATGTATTAGATAATAAGATCTTAGAGGATTAGAAGGGCTTACTACCTAGAAACAAAAAAACCCAATATGATCTTAAGGTCTGGTTTAATTGACTTTATGACTCTTCCTTTCAAACGAATAAGCCTGAAGTAGCACTTGCTAATTAGCAAGTCAGTGTCTTAGCTGATTGTCTTTCCTGGGACTGCAGTTCTTTCACCAGGAGAATGGGTTTGCAGAGACTACATCAGGACACTGAACAACTGATTCTGATGAACAGCCCAACGCAGCCCACTCTTTTTATAAATATCGTGAGTGAGGTTCTAAAATTCTCTCCCATCAGTGCTTTTCTTTGGGGAAGCAGTTTCATCAAAAGAAGAAAAACACAAAAAGCAGTACATGGTCTGGGAACAGGCCTCATTTCTGTGTGTTATTTAATGAATGAACCAATTTACTTTCTCCTTCAGAGAAAAAATTAAAAAAGGATTTCATCCCACTTAATCAATATTAGTCAATATTAGTCTTCCTTGGCAAGCTAAAGTGTATACACCTCCCATTATAATTCTATATTCATACAGATAAAACAAATTACCAGTAATGATCAGCTTTCCCTCATTTGAACATCATGGTCTTCCTTTGGCAGAAATGACCTACTTCAGGCAACTAAATTGCTATAAGCAAAATAAAATCATCTACCATGTTGTCTCAACACCTGCTTACAGTGTCTAGTTGCTTGTGGGATGACGTGTTAGCATCTGGCATATGCCCTCTGAGAAAAAGAGTGCCACATATTTGTGTTGGGTTTGCTTGGCCAGGTTTTGGCAGTGGGAGCGGTTACAGACATCTGTGAGAAGCTGCTTGATGCTTCCCCATGTCCAATGCAGCCAATAGCAGCTGGCTCCTAGACAGACCCCCTGCTGGCCAAGGCCAAGCCCAGCAGTGACAGTGGTAGTGCCTCTGGGATAACAAATTTAAGAAGGGGGAAAGTTACTGCACAACAGCAACTGCAGACAGAGAGAGAAGTAAGTACATGTGAGAGCAGCAGCCCTGCAGACACCAAGCTCAGTGAAGAAGGAAGGGAGGAGGTGCTCCAGGCACTGGAGCAGAGATTCCCCTGCAGTCCATGATGAAGACCGTGGTGGGGCAGGGTGTCCCCCTCTGGCCCATGGAAGTCCACGGTGGAGAAGATATTCACCTGCAGCTCATGGAGCACCCCACACTGGAGCAAGTGGATACCTGAAGGAGGCTGTGACCCCATGGGAAGCCTGCACTGGAGCAGGCTCCTTGCAGGACCTGTGGACATGTGGAGAGAGGAGCCCACACTGGACCAGGTTTGCTGGCAGGACTTGTGACCCTGCAGGGGACCCACACTGAAGCAGCCTGCTCCTGAAGGACTGTGGAAAGGACTGACCCATGCTGGAGCAGTTCATGAAGAAATGCAGCCCATGGGAAGGATTCACATTGCAGAATTCAGGGTGGACCATGGGCGGGGGAAGAAGTTTAAGAATATTGGGAGCAAAGTTGAGAACAGGAAGAAGGTGGGGGGGCAGGGGGAAGGTATTTTAAGATTTGGTTTTACTTCTCATTATCACACTCTGATTTGCTTGGTAATAAATTCAGTTAATTTCCCTGAGCCAAGTCTATTTTGACTGGGACAGTAACTGGTGAGTGATCGATCTCTGTTTGTGTCTCAAATCATGAGCTCTTTGTTATATTTTCTCTCCTTTGTCCAGCTGAGGAGGGGAGCGACAGGGCCACTTCAGTGGGCACCTGTTGCCCTGAAGGTCAACCTACTACAAAGTTATTTGAGGAATTGTATTTCAACAAATACCTTTGTTTCTGCAATATCGCAGAACTCTTCTCAACTCTGATCCATCTACTTTGTGCAAAGTGTCAAAAAGAGTGTGACAGAAGAAACTGGAGGGCAGAATAATTCAGATTCTTTGGTTGTCACACCTGTGCTGTAGAGCAGAAAGAGATATTTTGATATTTCATTGTTGTGGATAAAGACTGCCTAATCTCCTTGCACAGTGTGGAACTGTTTATACACCTTTTGCAAGCATTCCAGTGGTACTCTCTTTACTCTGCAATTCCAAATATCCAGATCTGTGAAAAGCACATTATGTCATTTTGAAGTGAAGTTTGGCTTTGAGAAAAATGGCACTCTAGATTATAAACCAATAAAAACAGAGAAGAAACACAGGATAATCCACCTATTGAGTTTTCTTTTTGTATCCTATCCATGCATTTTGCTCTTGTAAGAGTATATTTTTGTTACTCATTCTACCAGTTTCTCTGCTCAGCTTCCAGGTAGCTATAAAAAATTTTTACTTTTTTTTTCTTCCCCAGAATGTTTTATTGATCTAGTATTAAACAGGACTTAATATCTTTAGAGCAGATCTCAAGTTTACTCAAATCCTCACTGATCAATATTCCACATCCCCCTCACTGTCCTTCATTACTCTCCTTTGCCTCTCCTACCGCAGATACAGCTAGTTAAGAGCTAGGAATTGATGTCACACTCTGTTGGCATTTACAGAGTAAAGTATTCAAGAATATAATAGTTTTTACAGTGTCTTTGTCTCATCCTTATGAGTCCGATCTGTGTGGTTTTCTGCAGTCTAGCTAAGCCTTTGTGTTAATGCCCCTCACAAGTATTAGCAACATCCAATATAATGAGATCATTTCACACTGTGAGGTTTGGGGTCTTCATAGAAAAGCCAGTGACGAAGCACATGGGGTATCTTTGTACAGATGAGGTCATACTTTGATGAGCACTGCCTCTGATCCCAGAGAAACACTGTGGGTCTCTTGATCGTTCTTCTTCCCAATCATATCAATATCCAACAGGGCCAGCACAATTCTTACCGTTACATTATAAGTTCTCTGCTATAATTAATCTTTTTGTTGCATTCCTTCCTGAGTAACTTCCTTTCTAACTAGATATTTCAAAGAAAGGAAGAAAAATGTGCCTTGAATTGCAGCTACAAAGCTGGCTTTATGAAGGTAGATAGTACAGTGAGGCAAACAATTTCTCCAAATTTGAACAGCCTTCCCTGAAACTGCAGATATCAAGCAGACATTTTTCAAAATTAAATAATAAATTTTAAGTAAAGAGAAAACTTACTTCTTTTAAGTCATATTAACTAATTATTTAATATTCAACTATATGCATTCATCCTTAATTTGCTACTAAGAAAAGAGGGAAACAATTTAGAAAAAAGATTCTGAATTTGATGTCAAGGGTAAAATACCCATCCTGATCATCTCCTGATGGTTGTTCATGATGATGCTGTACACTGCAAGTCTGTCAGTGACACCACAAAAACTAGAATTTCAGTAGGGCTTGGCACTGTCTAAATGCCCTGGAAAGTCTTCCAAAGTGACTCTTATCTTAGGACTGCCCAACCTGCAGAATGACTTCGGAAGTACCTCACATAACCTTAAATTAGTTAAGGAGTATGGGAAGGGAACTTCCAGTGAAATCAAGCAATGAAATCAACCCACATTTGGTTGAGCACCAAGCACCAGACTAGCCTTGGCTATTTTGGCTCATGAAGTTTTGCAGAGCCAGACAAAGTAGATCTTCTTCACCTAGAATGCAATCCACTATATGGGTCTTAGTCCAACAGGTCCACAAATTCAAATCTTTTGCCTCTTGTTTAACCATGTCCCCTTCCCAGGGGAAGAGAAGAATATATGTGGACATGTATTCTGTGGTTCTTGACTTGTTCTTCACCGTTTTCTGTTTTCCTCTTATCCTTTGCTCAGGGAAGGATATTATGATCAATGACATCCTAGGCCCAGATTATTCACAGATGTTGCATCTCAGGGACCGAAATGCTCATGCAGATCCAAGTGGAGCAGCTACAACCTTCAGTTCTTTGTTACTGTTCCCACAGCTAAGACATTTGTTCTGGTGATTGTGAACACTCACAGACTTTTCTGTTGCAAAGTCAGTCAGTAGATGATCCTCTGGGCTTGAGATCCTTTGGTTTTGGTTGAAGGGGGGATCACTATCATCTGGGGATCCTTTGAATTCCATCAAGAATATCAGGCATTCTGTTGTAGTCAAACACACATGAACAAATGGACCAGAAGTTTTGCTTACACTTTTTGCATAGCTGACTGATGTGATTTGTCTTCTTCTTCTCAGACCCACCTGACTTATAAACAAAAAAAAATTACTCCAAACTGAGATTGTTCTATGCTCACAGTGAAAGGCCCATTGAGCTTGCTTTGTGGTATGAGTCAAAGTAGATTTTGATCTGAGCTTCATCCTTGGCCTCTTCTTTCTGAGTATATCTGCCCCATTTATCAGCATCAGGATTGTAAGGCAATGGGACAGAGCTGCCATTTGTGCTTCAACTACATGAGGTTGAGTATCTAACCTTCTACAAGGACAGCTGCCTGTTCCTTTGCAAGAAGCAATGCTGTCTACTGTGCTGCTTTTGTGCGAAAATTGAATAGTTGAGACAAGCATTGTGTTAAATGTTTTTCAAACAGGGTATCACAGAGGAGAACTGCCAGCTTGTTTGGGCCTTTTTTTTCTGAAATTAGTTCAGGATGGTAAGTTTCCATTCCCAAGCAGCTGTGGTTGCTACACCTGTGCTGGGTCAGATAGATAAATCTGGTATACCCTTGTGTTGTTGGCTACTATTTTTTCTCTTTCACCTGCAAAGTAAGTTTAGTTTATTCTTGCCCTTCAGGGACAAGATTTTCCTACTGTTTTCAGTGTTAAAGTCCATCTTCTTAAAGATATTTTCTCCCCTTATATAAAATATCAGGTGTACATATAGGAAAATATGGTCCAACTTTCTGTTGTTTAATTCCTTGGTTTCTAGGTTAAGGGGACAAAATATGTGTTTGGACTTATCAGAACATCAGAGTTTTGTTCTTTTTCATCTCTCAGAACAATGGTTTTGGTTTCTTATTTATTTCTTCTTTTTACTCTCTTACATAGGTGTTGGGAGAGAGTGGGAAGGAAATTTAATGTGCACAGCTTGTCAGCTGAAGTAGTTCATCACAACTCTGTAAAGCCCAAGGGATTACTCCAGTTTGCACCAATAGTGCAGCTAGTTTGCCTGAAATTTTTTCTCATTGTTATCCTATTTCTCCAGTGATACTGTTAAATTTTAGTTTTATAATAGTTTACTCTTTTTTTCTGGCAACACCATTGTTCATTAGGCACTTTTGAATACAAGAGGAGGAATGTTTTTTGTCAAAAAAACCCCTACTAAACAGGTGCCAGTATATATAAGTCAGAAACTCTGTAACTATTTTTTAAATAAGAAGTTATCACTAACTAGTGTATCCAAAACTAAAATTTCCAAATAATTTTGTGTTATAAAAAAGATGAGGAATTAACATTCTAAGACTGTTGAGCCTTCATTCTAGCCAGTGCTCAGAGGCTTTGTAAACAAAGGTTTAAGTTGTAAGACTATTATAATCCGTACAGTAGCCGTCAGATGTGCAATAGAAATTCTTTTGTGCGATTGTTATTGCTTTTTATTGCTGGTGCTTGTAATGTTGTTTGTTTTAATTATTGATTAGGACCCCTAAACTTCCGACCTATCCAGGAAAATTATTGATATGAAAAGGCATTTGATGTCAGCAGATAGGCATAATACCCAATCATGGAATAACTGTTCCTCACCTCTAGCCTTTGGAAAAGTTCTACCCTAAAATTCGTATATGCTGATACCACTGACGGAGGCCTAATCCTGTACTGACCTCAGTTCAGGTATTGATCTCTGTCAGGACAGAACTTGTCTTAAACTGGAGACATGAAATGGGCTTGGGTATTGTAAGACAGAAAAAAGACCTGTTCAGTTAACTTCACCCTATTTAAAAGCTGCAGGCTGAGTTATAACACCTATAATAGACAGCAACCAGACTTTCAAATGCATCTACTAGGAGGACATGAAACACTTTTTTTTTTTTTAATTTAGTTTTAATTTTAGTTTTTCCTTATAGAATGATCGTCTTCTCTCTAGAGCTCATAAAAAAATTTCAATTAATATTGTCACATTCCCACAGTTCACGCTTTACACGACATGATGTTCTGTGATTGACCTGACCCAAGAAGATACTATTCAAGGCAAGGAGACAAATACACTTACAAATGATACTAACACAAGTAAAAAAACCACCCATTCCGAAGCAGGAGCTTGGTAATAGGAGGTAGCATGCAGGGCTCTGTGCACAGCTGCTCTCCAAAGGTCTGATTGGGAATCAGCCAGAGTGGACACCACCATTGTCTGTGCTGGCTCTAGAGATGAGTGCCCTTCCCTCCACCTCCATAGCTGCAGTTCATCTTAGGGCAGGAGGGGGAAAGGGTCCATGTCCAAGTTGTGCAGTCCCATTCAATGGATCCAGCTGATAACTAACCCCTCAGTAAACTCCACTCCCTGTCACAGAAGCTATGCCCTACTGTGCCCATGTCCAGCCTACAAGATTTAGCTGGTGTTAGGTTGGCCGCACAAGCCAGGGTAAAAGAAGAACTGAGGAAGAAATGGGAGTCACAGACACCAAGGAGCAATGTTTTAAGAATATGGCCAAGGTTACTAGGGGTACACCAAGAAGCACTGACTGAACACATCTGAGCAAAATGCAAAGGGTGGCTCTGAGGCTGAAGATGGGCCTGACACAGAACTACTGAAGAGGAACCCAGGCCAAGGAGAATCCGTTCCACTGAAATAAACATGTCAGAGTAGGGCCTTTCTCCAGAGGTCCTCAGAGTCTTATATCTCTCCATTGACAATGCAGCTAACTGAAGCACTTTCATCAGAGGACTTTTTCCCCAGCTGCTTACAGATAAGCAAGACGCAAAAAATTAAGTGGATGAATCTCCTGCAGTGACACCAGGGGAAGTGAACCACATCATTCTGATACTACCAAAAGAATAGACTGTTCTTATGACAACATTGCTGAAACTGTGAAATTTTAAGGGCTTGATTTCTTTTTGATCTTCCCAGACTTCCTCAGTAAAGCCCCTTCTGGAGCAGAAAAGCAGAACAACGATAGGCAAAGCTCTGCCTTGCCCCTCCACTCCCTACTTCTTTCCTCCCTGCAGTTTTGGTAACTGTGGTGGGAAAAGAAATCAAATGAGAAGATAGTCTAGCATCTCTTTTCTGTTCCTTCCTCAAAAGCATCAGAGTTGTTACAGGGTCTGGACAATACTCATTGCAATATTTCAGCACTGAATCATAATGGAGAGAATTTTACTCTGCTTGGAAGATTGAAGGACATATATCTAATTTCACAACGAGATAACAAAATTGGAAACCAAGTTTTTAGGTTTGTAAAAATATCAAATTGTTTTGGAAAGGAAGAGCAGGTCAGGTCAGGTCAGGTCAGAATAGGCTGCTCAGAAGACTGGGTCAGTCAAAACAATTGGTAATAAAATAAAAATTGCTAACTTCAGAGCAACTTTATTCTGAAAGCACTGGATTTGTACTGTTGAGTGTCAGAAGAGAAACATCCAGCTAATTTTCATGGCCAAGAATGAATAAAGGCATTGGTTTACTGAATTGACATGCTAGTGATTATCATCTGCCTCTTTTGAACTTTATCTGGAGCTTTCTCAGTATATTTGCAAAACTTTTGCACAAACTCAAGACCCTGCCACTGAATGTAGATCAGTGTTACAACACAGCATATGGAAGGGTGGTGGCTACAGGACAAAAACACTGCAATGAAAATGTGTGAGGACTTTCACAATCAATTTGCTGTAACACGGGACTGTAACACTTCCTGGAGAAACCACCTTCAATGCTGAATCTGGATCACTGCAATATTAGCCTTTCCTTTCAGCAGCAATAAATTCAGCTCTAGCCTGAGCCTGAAGGGAAGGGCAGCACTGCCTTGTGACCCCACTTCCACATTATCTACCTTGAAACAACCAGTGTTGATAGAGGAAAAACAACCCCCTTAGCCTTTCATCTCCTTTTGTCCCATCTCATCTCCTGTCACTGGTAAATTCACATCAGTAAATTCACACCTACTTGGAGATTACTGGGCAAATAATACACATGCCCAGACATGTTGAAAAGATCCTATAGAAATGGAGACACATGTTCATTACCAGGACTCTGAACACCAGGCAATTAAATTATAGTCAACCCCACACCTTCTGAAATCTGCCCCTGGAACTGCTGTTGCTCACACAACTTTCAACCCTGCACAGAAGGGATCAGTCAGAGTCAGTGCTACCTGCAGCAGATACTCTTGTTATTTAGGGACCTGAGACGTACTCCTACAAGAGCAATCTCTGTAGAAAATTTGAGTGAAACTCAAATGAGGGTTGAGATGAATATTGTTTGCACTGCAGTAACATTAGCTTCCACAGTGGTGTTGCTAGTGATGTGGGATGTCTCTTTGCCATTCTGCCAATACGAGGAAGGGTGTGTTGTTCTTTGTGTTATTTGATGACTTCTCAGATAGACAGTCCTGGACTGAGCAGCTTTTTTTTATGATAAGATCAGAAACATAACCTGAATGCAAACAAAACAAAGTGGTAGAGAGTGACAGTGATGTAATTATTATGAACATGAAAAGTGGTAGTTATCACAGGCAGGTATTGCTAGGCAGTGAAGAGTAAAGGCAAGTCACATCGATACATGATAGATATGGAGACAAAGAGAGGATTGCTGCCAAGGAAAATGTGGTTAAAGCAGGAATGGCTGTCATAGCAGTATTTACATTCATATAGGTGGAGTAAAATGTCCCTGAAAACAGCAGCACCCTACCACACAGTTCATCTGATTTTTTTCTGAAAAAGGAAAATTTTATCCCCAAGAGAGCTGGCAAAAGCTTATTATTTCATTTAAGGAAAGCAATTTGAAAGATTCAGGAATAGGTTCCAAACACAGCTGATGCAATTTCTTTTTCTATGTTACTTAACATAGTTTTATTGATCTGAATATATAACTGCAGAAGTAATTGAAGGGGCAAGGAAATAGAACTGTCTACTATAATTTAATTTTCTGTCAAAATCTATATACCTGATGCACTTTCAGTTTCAATATTTTGGTGTATTGCCACTGGCACATTGCTCACTGAGACTATACTGCTTTATTGACAGCAAAATGTTCATGACTTGTCCTCTCACAGGACAAGTATTTTTGGAGACAAAAATACATGGACTTTAGTCAAACAGGATGCCTGCTGCAGTTTCAGTAGTGATATCAGGACAGACTAAACACAATGCAAAAGCATGTTAATTCAACAAGTGCTTTCTGTGGGTCTGATCCTACAACCATTCACCTAATGAGTAACCTTTAAAGGTAATTTGCCTGTATGAATGAGGATTTGGTATGTCAGTCAGTGAAAGCTGTGGTATTGGATTATCTGTTCCCTGTGCTGAAAAATAAGGCAAAATGGTTCCTTTTTTAGAATTGGAATGAATGTGTCTGCAACTATATAAAATGACTGTGGCACTGCAGTTGCAAATCCAATAACTCACATACTATAGGACTGTAATGTAAGCCCTAGTGCAACTCTGATTTTTTTATTGTGCATATTAAAGCATCCAATCCAGTTTCCCAAAAAGCCTCATCATGTACCCTGAGTCTTGTTCAGATCAGTGTGAGTATTTTAGCCCAGATCTCCAGTTGTGCTGCAGGCTCTCTGTGATTACAGTATCAAAAAGCAGGAAAACACAATGGAAATGAGGGAAGGGGAGGAAGAGGGCTAATGTCTGTATTTTTCAGCTGAGGAGCTAGCATCTGCATTTGCAGCTTCAGAGCAAAGGAAGTCCTGCCAGAGCCCATCTATGGGTGGACATAGAGCTCACAGTCAGCTTTGCATTGGTCAGGAGCCATTGGCAGTGGCAGAGGGCAAGTCTGACAACCAAACCACTGCTAATGGAGACAAGTCCTGTTTTGGCATGGTCCAGTTTGAAGTGCCTGATGTACTGTGGTCCGGAAGCCCTGGCTAGAGGAAGTAGCCCATTTTTAATCTCTGAGAGACTTCTGTTCACTATGGGAATCCAGGTATTATTTCTTTCAACTTGCCTGTTGTTATTAAAAAAGACTCTTGTTCTTGTTTTCCATAAACTCTTACACAGTTTCCAATACAGCTATGTCTGTAATAATTAACTTTTCCATTTTCAGAACTTAATAGCCTCTACTGGTTCACAGAGGTTACTTCATGTTTACCTGTATCTTTTCCTAAAAAAAGTGCAGTGGGGTCCCTCTTAACCTTGCCAATGAATCAGAAAACCTGTTGTCCACAGAGGGACCTCTCCTGGCTACAGGAGTTGGTTTGCAGTGATCTTTTCCTCCAGATGAAAGAACAGGTTTTTTGTTCATTTTTTTGCCGAGACAGGAAGCTTTGCTCTCCTGGGTTTCCAGAAGAATGAGAGGTCCCAAGTGCTATAGTTTGTCATGGCAGTTCCTGAGTGCTTAAAGAGCACTTCAGAAAAATAAGAAAATGGTTAAAATCTCTGCATCATCTTACAAATGGGATATATGCTTTAATGGCTGAGTTACTTCTTGCTTCTCTTGTTTTGCTACTGCACTGTAAGATCTTTACTGGTTTACTCTAAGTAGTGTAGGTAGAGTAGCACATCTGCAATGGCAGTAAAATGTAATTGCCCTCATGTGTGTCTGTTGTGATAGAGACAAGATATGCTGAAGTGGCCTAACTCTGCTCTCAGTGGCACTGACCCTGCATGACTGCCACTTCAGCAGAATTACCTATGGACTACAACAGGGAGCACAAAATCAGACTTACTCCCCATGTCACATCTTCTTTCTCTTCCTTAGCAGTAAGAGGCAGTTTCCTGCTTTTACGATTTATTCCTTGCTGAAAGGTTTCTCTCCTCAGCCATTTAATATCACTTGAATCTCTGTGGGTGCAGGACAGATTTTCCCCTCCAATAAGGGAAAGGATTAAGAAACTCAGATTTGGCAGAGAGGGAAAGAGATTAGAGAATTCAAATAATTGATAAAAGGGTGACAGCTCAGTTCTTGTAGCACATGAAAGCATTTTGGAGGGAATTTGAGAGGTCAAAACATAAAATTACTTTCTACCATATTGCTAGTTTTTCCTGGTTGCTGTAGAAAAGCACACCAGAGGACCATTTTCCCTCTCTACTTAAAGAAGTATTGTTTCTCTCATTACAAAATGCATAAAATGTTGTGGTATGCCATATCTGATTCTACTCTCTGGCATTTTTGAGACGAGGTCACTAGCTACAAGTGCAATACCTCTTTGAAGTTGCACTGCCATGACATGCGACTAGTGGGGAGAAAGGCAAAGTTAACGTGTTGAAAACTATTTTGAAATAGGAAATGTTGAACTTAATTTATTTCACCAGACCTTCAGAAACAAGTATCCTTCCTTTTAACACAGTACTGCTGCAGAGAACGATTTTAAATTGATTTGACGTTGCTGTGCTGTAGTAATCTTCCAAAATTCATGATAAATCAAATGTTTTCAGAGTACAACCTCTCATGATCCCTTGTAGCTCTGTTTTCTATGGTTCTCCAACTGCAGTAATTTCCCCATGCTTCTCTAGAGAGATTTTCTTCTATATTTCCATATCACAATTTACAATTACTTCAAAGTGCAGTAAAATAAAATAAGCATGGAAGTCTGCAAAGATCAAAGGAGACCTTATTAACAGTTGTTTTGTATGCAGTTAAATCTTGCAAGAATAAAAATATAGAAAGCCAACCTTACCAAAAAAATGTATCTCCACTGCAAGCCACTACTCACAAAGCCAGGTGCTTGCTCTGTGTGAAGGTTAAGGGGAATTATTGGAACCCAGAGGGAGTCACATGCAGAAGACAGACACAAGGGCTGAACGTGACTCTTCTTTGGCACTACCACCACTCCAGCAAGTGAGGTGGGGTTACACTGACAGTCACCAATATAACCGAGCACAAGAACTGAACCCCCTCTTGTTACAAGCTGATGTGAAGAGCTGTATAGTAGAAACTATTTGCAGTACACAGTAACATGTTTTCATTGGCCCAAATAAAGCACAGGAAACCTAGTAAATATTTTCAAGTGCCACCTCCTGGCAGTTCATCTACTATTTACATAAATACAGCTATTTTTCATTTCATAGAGCAGATGAAGGGCTCTAGAAATTGGATAAGTCTCATCAGCTGTCTGGCCAACAGTTGAACAGACTTCAAAGCTAGATGTTACCTCATTTTGTGCACAGCATGGATACTGCACCTTTCTCCTGAGCAGTTCAGAGATCTGCAAACATGAACAAAGTCTTTGTAAATCCATGTAAAGCCACCAAGGACAGTAGTTACAAATTCCTAGTTCCACTGCAGACCTCATGATATATTTCTTGTGAACACTCCAGCTTCTGGAGCCAAGAGGTTTTGTGAGAATATAAATTCTTTCAGGAATAAAATGGGGTATATGTGCAGTTCTGGAAGGCAGTGGTGAGAACCTGAAAAACAAGACTCCCACCAGCCTGTAAAGTAAAGAAACAAGAAGTACCTGCAATCATTTTTTTTAGTATTGAAGGCTGATGAAGGGAAGAGTTGGTTAATTAATTTGCATATTGTGGCTTGGCAGCATTGCAAGAGCTGAATGATGAGCCCAGCATCTCACAGGAACTCTGTGATGCAGCTGGCAGGAAATCCCAGGCTCTCTCACTCCCTGAGTCCTGCCTACAAATTGCTTCACTGATCAGTATATCTGATTTTTACTGATGATACATAGTGAACATGGGACTGGAGCCTTGGATTTGTTTTGTTTTGTTTTTCCCGTTTTGGTATTAATGCTACTGTCACTTAATGTGAAATCCCTCTACATGGCTATTTTCCATGCAGGGTTGAAATGCCTAGAATGTTGTGATAAAGGATTTTATAGACTTGGAGAGAAAACAAACTTAATTTAAGGATGTGAGAAAATGGTTCAATATAACTATAAGTTTTTAGAACAAATTACTAGCCTTCTGCAAAAACTCTGACCAAGATTTATAATGCCTACAAAGCTCACTAATGATATTGAGGCTAGGTTATTATGAACCAGGCTAAAAGAAATTATAAATCTAAATGAGCAAATCTGAGCATGACCCTGCCATTTTCTCCAGAACAAAACAAGATTTATTATGAGAGTTATGAAACTTTGGACCCTATTATATATTAAGGAATCCTATTTATGATCACACAGTTAGGTTTGAATTATTGTGCTTATTCTAAACATTTCTTTTGCAGGATTTATGTCTCAGTCATTTCACAAGTTTCAGGGATGAAACTTGCCATTCAAAACCACAGAAAAAAATTTCTTTGAATTTTTGTTTTAAAAACCATCAGTCACACTTCAAAACTAGAGAGGTGATAAAATGTGGGGATTTTTTGTTTCTTTTTTTTTTAGGAAACCCTTCAACCTATTGAAAGAGGTTATGACCATGCTTAGCTTTAAAAATTACTTACTTTTGAAAGCTAAGTTTTTACATCCTTACTCCCTGAGGTATTCAAGCTCATTATTTACATTACCGTTTTTCAAATGTAAATGTCTGAGAATTATTTCATGTGAAAGGCAGTTGCTGCATGCCTTTAAGCATAACTATACAAAAAAGTAGCACTCATGAAATTATTTTCTTGCTAGTTGAGAAAGCATCTTATTTGAATAAAAATGATTTCTAATTTTGCCATTAAAATTGGGAACACAGTGCTGCTTAAGATCAAGAAAAAAAGTAGTGATTCCCATGTCCTACTGTCCAGGGCTACCAGACATCAAATCTTTAAAGAATTAATTGGGAGAAGGGTTCTTGATATCTGAGTCACATACCCCCTGGACAGACCATAATTACTTGTCTCTATAGATGGACTAGATAGCCAGAATGTGGTAGCCCTGGATTATAGTTGAATAAAGCTAAGTTTGGTTTAGGATTTTTTTAAAACAAAAAGAATACCCAGCTCTTACACTTAGGGGTTTTAGCTCAGTCGCAGCTCTGATGGCTTGCAGACTCCCACTTATTTAGTGCCTGAAAGCATGAAATGGAGTTCTCAGTGTTCCCATGTGAAAGAAAACTGGTAGCACTAGGAAACTGGGCCACAGTTTTTGCTGTGTGGATGATCTGGCATGAAAAGTGAGGTGTCTAAGAGTGCTAATGGCCATGTGTCTGGCAATTACCTGTTCACCGAGTGTCATCCCTAAAATGTTTCTATTTTAGGGAATGTATCTGTGATTGAAAATACTTATTTTTTTAACCATTAGATGCGTTTAAAACAACTTCTGTATTACTGAACTAGAAATTAAATGTTTTGGGACAGGGTTACAGAGGGAAGAGGTTATGATTATGACTGTTAAATATGTGTCAGAATCCTTCAGCACTATGAACCAGATTCTACACTGAACTGTCACACCTAGGCTGAAGGCAGTACAATTGGCATGGTGGAGGTTTCCATTAACTGTGAATTTACTTCTGTATGCCTTCTGTTCACTTTTTCTTTTCTTTTGTTTGTATGTTTTATCATGCAATAAGTAGGTAATAATAACAACAACAACATTGTTAATCAGAAAACTTCTCCAAAGTTTGAGGTTAGGTGTAATGTCATAGATACCAAAGTCCTGACCTGTAGCTGTGTAGGTCATACTCAAGTTAGTTTCAGACACTGCAAAAGTAGGGACTGTCTCTAGCTTCCTTTTCTTCAGATGGGTATCAAGAGCCTTCACTGATTCTTTGTAGTGCTGATGGATATCACTGACCCTGAAGTATTGCTAACATATCTTGAAGCCTCAACAAAGATGGACAAAACAATTTCCGAGGCTCCATTGTCTCTTGGAGAAGACTCCAAAGACAGTATTGGGCAACTGAAAGGAAGACTTTCCCTTGATCAAGAAGGAATAGGTTAGAAAACACCTAAGAAAACTGATATCCACAAGTCAGTCGACCTTGATAAGATGCACTCATGAGTGCTGAGAGAGCTACAGGACACTGTAGTAAGACTACTCACAATCATCTTTGAAAGGTCATGGTGATACAGAGAGGTGCCTGAGGACTGGAAGAAATCGAATGTCAGCCCAGTCTTCAAAAAGGGAAAGAAGGAGGACTGAGGGAACTACAGGCCAGACAGCCTCACCTCAATCCCTGGAAAGGTGATGGAGCACCTCATTCTGGAGGCCATCTGTATCCACATGGATGACAAGATGGTGACCAGTAGTAGTCAGATGGGTTCACTAAAGGTAAATCATGCTTGACCAACCTGATTGCCTTCTACAATGAAACAACTACTTGGATGAAGATCACTGCCAGCAGGTTGAAGGAGGTGTTCCTGCCCCTCTACTCAGCCCTAGTGAGGCCACATCTGGAGTGCTGTGTCTAATTCTGGGCTCTTCAGTACAAGAGAGATATGGAGATCCTGGATCAGGCCCAGCAGGGGGTGACAAAGATGATGAGGGGACTGGAGCATCTCTCTTATGAGGAAAGGCTGAGGGAGCTGGGCCTGTTCAGCCTCGAGAAGAGGTGGCTGAGAGGGGACTTCATCAATAAGTATATAAAGAGAGGGTGTCAAGAGGATGCAGTCAGGCTCTTCTCACTGGTGCCAAGCAATAGGACGAGAGGCAACAGGCAGAAACTGATGCCTGAACTGATGCAGGAAGATCTGCTTGAACATGAGGAAGAACTTCTTTCCTGTGAGGGTGACTGAGCACTGGAACAGATTGCCCAGAGAGGTTGTGGAGTCTCCCTCAGTGGAGATATTCAAGAACTCTCCAGACACAGTCCTGTGCCATTTGCTCTGGGGTGACTGCTTGAGCAGGAATTTTTGACCAGATGATCCACTGTGGTCTCTTCCAACCTAACCCATTTTGTGAATCTGTGAACTGCTGATCTGACCTGAGGGCTTGATTGTTCATAAGCATTAGAGGGCTCAAGCTTCTTGCACAGCCCCAACCTGTGTGTGCATCAGGAGAGTGCTTGCGACCACTATACAGACAAGCCTTATGAAGTGTTTCCATGAGTCACTTCTACCCATTCTCCCACATTCTTTGTTTTTCTATGACCTCATTCCTTCAAGGAAAAAAACTGTTAGATGGGAAGATGAAAGATAATATGGCAAGCATTCACAGCCTCATAAATGAAATAACAAATGATGGGACCTATTTCCCTGACAGTGTAAAATGGCATATCTCTGCAGACTTCATCTGGCCTATGGTTTGTATTTAAACCTTGCATAATGGCTCTCAATGTATGTGTGAGTTTTGAAATTACTAATTTATTTACAGTTAACTGTGTCCTGAGCTCACTGCAACAGAACAAACAGAGAAGGTGCTCTGGTCCTTGGGGCAGAGAAAGGCTGAGAATTGCAAGAAGACAGGCAGCAGGAGACTTCTCTGAGGTCTACTTCATGCTGATCAAAGACAGACCAGAAACAAGAACAAAACTTCCAGCCACTGTTTAAACAACATCAAAGTCCCATAGCAGAATTCCAGGTGGGATAGTATGAACAAACAACTCTTACACTGTGTCTTGCAGAAGGTTCCAGCGGCAGCTATAAGGTGTTGAAAACATGTCGCTGTATCGGCAGGACAATACATGAAAGCCAACAGTAGAATGTTCCCTACATGCCATCTGTGTATATGGCCCATTGTGCAGAGTCACCAAAGCCTCCACTACCAGAACTGCAAGAGAAATCTCAGGGCTCTAGCAGGAAGAATGTCAGACTGAGCTTCATTTATTCTTATTTATTATTTAGGTCAAAGATTTAATTTTTTTTAATATAGAGTATAATTCTTAACATAAGCATAATTGGTTTGGACAAAAATACTTTAATAATTCTGTGAGATGTGACTGTCTTCAATGACAGGGAGGTGGAATGAGTTTTTTGGAAGTGTGGTTCCCGTCTCTCATCAGATATTTCATGTGCCTGTATGTCTGTACCAGTAATTAAAAATACCCAAGCTTGAAAATCTGAACAGTTCCCTATTTACTCTTGCAAAATCATAACCAGCTTTCTCTTGGGAAGAAACTACAGCCAAATGAAAGTGATGTTGGTTTCAAATTGTATTAACTTGTGCACAAAAGGACCACTCACACAGTCATTCCTATGAGGCATAACTCAGAGCTTGGCCCTTTTTAGGAAACTCATTACTTAACAATAATAATTGTTGTGTTTGATTGAATTGGCTCAGATATGCTTGGCAAGGCTGTGAGAAAAATCTTTGTTGTCATGCCAAATGTTTTTCAACCTGTGTGTTGCCTGTGTTCAGGTCTGATAAGGTTATCCATGGTGCATATGCTTCTCATCAAAAGGTTACATTCTTGTACTGTCCATACAGCTTCAGGGAGGTTGCATTTAATGCTAAAATATCCATCTGAAAAGGCAATTCTGCCCTAGCATGAGGTTAGATCAGGCACTCCTTGACCTATTTGGATTATGTACCTGTGACTTGTACTTCCCTGGCTGGGCCACCCCTCCAGTTCAACAGGAGAGTTGGACAGTGACGCTTTCATCCTCCTCTTCAGTCTATTTTGTGTGGCACTTACGGAGACAGACATGTGGGTCTGCATATTTTTGCGCTTGATGGGGTGAAAGAAGCAACTCCTTCTTATCTTCTATGAAGGCTTTGACCACTGTACCAGAAAAGAGGAACTTGCCTTTCTGAAAGGTATTTTGAAATGAGCCTGGATGCACTGCTGTCCATGCACATGAGGTACATGCTGAAAATGCCCCACACTTGCAAGTGTTCAAGCCCAGGATGGATAGGGCTTTGAGCAATCTGGTCTAGTAGAAGGTGCCTGTGTCCATGGCAGGAGTGTTAGAACTAAATGATCTGTAAGGTTCCTTCCAACCTAAACCATTCTCTGATTCTATGATATGCCTGCTGGACATGTCTGACCGTAAGTCTTAAAGAGAAGGCTCTGCCTTTGTCTGGGGACAAGATATCCAGCTCACCAGTCTTCTGTCCTTACATACACTGACATTTTTATTTAGGCATCTGCTAGATTTTGCTGACTTTTTGCAAGCATATCCCAGACTGGGGACTTCTGGGCTGTGGATGGTTTTCAGTGCTGCAATTTGTGGTCTCAGTTTAGGTGCCATTGCAGGTTCTCAGGTTCTCTTCCCAAAGTATGGGTATACTGGAAAATTAGGATTGATTGAGCTGTCTGTAAGTCCTGATTTAACCTAATCTGAACACAGGTTTTACATTGTCTTAAATTCATTGAATTATTTATTTTCTTTTTTTTAGATAGTATTACTGGTATAATTCTTACTGTATGCACAACTATGTTAGGCTAAAGAGTTCTTAGTTGTATAAATTCCATGTACAAAGGAAATTATACTGACAATTTTGTCCATACTGAGATATTGTACCTCTTTGACTACATCAGACTTATCAAAATGATGCATTCCTAATATCTTTTATAGACTTCAGAGTTGCAACGGTTCAGTTTTTGTGTCTGTCCCTTTGATGTACAGCATCTGGGATTTTTAAAGAACAAATGCACATTTCTGTTGTTAGAATAGGACTCTGAGGTCATACACACTTGCAAAAGGTCAAGTTTGCTAATTTGATGTTAGTTGACATTTGTTTTCCACTGGTTTCTTCCTTCAGTCTAAAAATGTTCCATTTTTTCTGTCAGTTTCATTTCATCTGCTGTTATCTCCACGAATCTTCTTTCCACTAGTTTTGTCTTCACTATATACAGATATGGAAGTGCAGGGAGTATCCTGAATCTTCCTGACTCCTTCCCATTCTCTATTTCTTTCTTCCTATTCTCATTCCCTAGACAGCTATTCCTTTGACACCTGGAAGATTTCCATGTTTTGCGATGTCTTCCGCAAATACTTCCTTAACACCCTACTTCTAATTGCCTCTTTCTTGTCAAAAGGCCTCTCTGACGTCAAGAAGAAAATAAAATCTCTCAATCTATAGTATCAATTCTTACCTGGAAGGTTTTGTCTGTCAGTCTGAGGACTTGAACTTTTTTTTCCCTGGTTTTATATCCTGCAGAAAGGAGTTGTTAAGAGATGGCTGGTTGTTTAGGAACAGATGCTCTTTGTGTGTAGCAATAAGAGCTTTCCTTCCTTGGCTGGGCAAGTTCTTTTTCCTCTGAAGAACTGAAACGGTACTGACTTAAGAAGTCCATTTCTTTAAAAGTTTCAGATTCAGGTGCTCTGTGAGTTACTAGCTCCAAAAGCAGGTGATTAATTTGTGTAAGCAACCTGTGGTAGTTTGGTCTAGGCCTTCCTTGGTGACCAGTTTGTAACCAAGGAAGGGCCCAGATTTACCCAGTATTCCCTACAATTTTTACGTAAGCCAGGCTATAAGAAGAAAGGAGGAGAGGCCTTCGCTCTCTTTCCTTCCAGCGGCTTGGAGGTGCAGGTTCCCTGCTGTTGAGTCTGCCGTGTTGGGCAGCGAGGCCTGGTTAGGCCTTGCCGACCTTGGGAGGCAGAGGTTGCCGGAGCGACTCTCGGTTGTCCCAAGGAGAGTAGTGAGATATTTCTTTGCTAACTCTTTTAGTGCAAGATATTGGGCTACTAATCAGGATATATATATACATTATTTTGGTTTTGTTCCTTTTCCCTTCCCCCTTCCCTTTCCCTTGTGAAATTGTATATATATTTCAATTGTATATAACTGTAACATAGTTGTAAATATATTTACATATATATATTGCTTTAGCTCTCTCTCTTGGTTCGGTTTTCTTGGTTGCTTTTCTCCCTCTTCTCCCTGAGGCTGAAGGGGGGAGAATCTTGTGATAAGGTTTGGAGACTTGGCAGGGAGCCAGCTTCAAACCATATCACAGCAGTGGCTGGAAAGTATCTTTCTTGGTCCCGGCTGTTCTTGGTCCCAGCTGTTCTTGGCTGAAAATGAAAGTTTTTTGGTTGAAAACGAAAGTCTATTTGCCCTTCCAGTTTAGACAACTACAACCTGTTTTCCCAGGAAGACAATTGTTTTGGTTGCCTTTTCAATGTTTGTGGTAAAAAGCTGTGGAGAAAGATGTGTCTTATCTGCTGCAAACTCATATAACAAACCTTTACCTCCTTCTGCTGTAATCCTGCACAAGTGAAAAAGATGGGGCGGGGACAAGGACCCTTTTCGTCTCTGCTTCATTGCTGGCATTCAGACGAAAAGGAAAGCTTCATGCCTCTCCCCGAGTGAGAGCTGAGCTACCAATTTGTGTCAGTCATATTCCCCATGTTTATACATGAGAGTAACAGCAGTTGCTACTCTTTGAGCTCCCACAGACTTCATAAAAATGCCTTCAGGAGTCACTCCCTCTGCACCTTCCCCCCACTGCTGGATGTGGCTTAGAGCCACAATCCAGCCCTTAGACTGCAAATGGCTTGGAGCAGGGATTATGTTTTTCTTTTATGTTAAACAAGAGCAACCCACACTGAGTGTGCTCATTAAAAAATCATGTTGTTCAACACTGTTCCCTTGGGCTACAGTTAGAGCTTCGCAATTTAACATGCAAGGGATAGGTTGGATTCTCAGGCCAGCCAGGCTCAGAAAGGGATGAATGAATGGCAAAACAGCATGTTGGAAGAATAAACCCCATATCCACAGTGGGACAAGAAGTCAGTCTTCAATAGGATATGTTTTTAAAAGTGTGATTGCTTATATTAATTTAGAAAGGATCCTAACAGCTGTGAAAGAATGATTGTTTCTTTCAACCAGAAAGATAAGTTTTCCATCCTAAATATTAGGAACCTTAAGTGAAGAGAACAGAATCCCATGCACAGTTGGTGCTCCAGATGTTTTGACCAGCTTCAGCCTCTCTGGGCAAACTCTTCCATGCAAGATCTTCCTATTGTAGCCTGTTGATCTGGCTGCCCCCACAATGCCCAAGTTCCAATCAAGATGCATTGGGCTGTTTTCAGGAGAGACATCTCCAGAGAGAATCAATGAACAAAGGAGAGAGTAGTGAAGCCTGCTGCATTCCAACGCAGACTGCAAAACCAATTGCATTAATAGTCCCTCTATTCCTTGGTGCATCATTTGAAGATGAGATTTGTTTAGCAGCTACCTCTGCATCATGGTAATAATGAGGCGGTTCAATAGTTTGAGCCTCAACACTCTGCCAGCCTGAACTGAAGGGGGCAGAAGACAAACTTCACTGTTAAAATTGCAATTGTGTTCTTCATTGTTGTTACCAGCATGTTACCAGCCCACTGTCTTCATGTCTGACAATTGAGAGAGCTGGGTCACATTGTCCTAAAGAAACATCCCATGCTGCTGAAGCATTCTGTGTCACCAACACAATGGTGACCTGACTTTGGGGCCAGCACAGGAGCGGTCCTTCCTGAGTCCAAACAGGGCACAAGAGGCACCCCCTCTTCCCTCCTGGGAAACTTTAGGCACATTTTGAAAGAATTCCTTATTTGTGACTGAGAAGATAAGCATTTGGACCTAAATAAAACCGTTGTTTTGGCCTGCCATGGTACCATCTGGAGATCGTTTGTATTCACTATATCTTATGAGCTAGTGCACACCACTTCCAATAGTTGGAGAAGAACTGATGATAACTACCACAAAAACAGTGTCTTGATTTATAGCAATACTAAGAAAGTGCTTAATTGGTTAAAAAGCTGCAAAATTGCTTTTCTTAATATAGACGAGTTCAGCAACAAAATTGGAAATAATTATCAGGGATTTGATTCAGAGATACAATATTTTATTCATCTGGAAGTAAATAAGTTGCTTCCTAGTGCATGCCGGGAGGGTAGGGCAGTGTCCTTTCCGTGGAGTTCCCTTTCCTAAGTGTTATTTTACGCCTCTATTGCTAAAAGACATTGCGCTGCTGCTCCATGGGAGAAAGCAAGCCTGTAGAGCAGAGTATGCAGGCAGAAGTGGACCAATATTTTCCAGCTGGAACTAGGTTGTTGCTATAGTAACACTCAAATGATAGACAGATTTTCTGAATGTGCAGTGGTTTACTGTGATAAGAGAGCTCCCAGGATTCCTACCATATTGCTCCAAACTTGCTGGAGTGCAATACACCAAATGCCACATCTCTGAAATAACACAAGCAAACAAAACCCAGCCAATAACCAAATAATTTTCCCCCCTAGCTTTCAAATAAAATATGCACTTAACACATGGCATTTATATTCCTAGACAATATCTTCCTGCCAATGTCTTTTTGGTGCACTGGCATTCCAAACGACAGACCACACTCTAAGTTTAACACCACCTACAGACAGATTCAATACGGCAGCATGCAAAGTCTTGTGTGCACAAGATGTGCACACAATCCAACTCCTTTGGATTTTTATTTTAGGCCACATGAAGCCTGTGCACTGGTGAGAATCCCATTGAGTCAGTGAAGCTTTGCAAGAGCACATCACTCTGTTCGTGGCTATATTCTGCAGCATGGAGCCCTCAGAGATTAAATGGCTGAGCACATGGTAGAATAAATATTACATTCATAAACCATCCAAAGAGAAGTTTCCCAGGGGCCACTTCCATAAAGTATAAAACATACCTCCCTTGGCCAAGTCCCCCTTGCACACATTGTGCATATGGTTTTTATACAAAGCAGTTTCCTTCTCTGCTCTTCCTTCTTTCTCTGCTCCACGGGAGGAGGGTTCAAGATTTTGGATTTCCAGGAAGAAGTCTCTCCCTGAGCACAGCCAGGGCTCGTGAGCATTGTAGAGACATTTTGGCTGTGTCTCTTCATCATCCATTACCTCTCTGTGGGAGTTCTACTGCACCAACTGCAGTCTGCAGCTGACAGAGTGTGTTTAATGTCCCTTTGCCCCCAGTACCCAATCCCTTCAGCAGTTCATCTCCCTAGGAAGCTGCTGCCAATTATATTGGTGAAATCTTCCAGTGAACTTAGCCTGATTTCTGTAAAGGCAATTTCATTCCCATTGAAATGTATCTGTAAATCCAAGACGGAGGTTTTGACCTATTTGTGTGCATGAAATGTAATCTTACTTAGATTACCCTCACCACCCTTAGACCTGTAACCTAGTTATTACTAGTGGTTTTATCCTCACAAGAGATGTGGGACATAAGAAAGTTTTAATGGCAGCTTTGATATAAAGGTAGTTGATGACTTGAAGACCTTTGCATAAGTGTTAAATGAGAAGTCTTGAGCTGGAAGCCAAATTTTCTTCATTTGGGAGCTTGTATCTTATAGAGACAGTCCTTCTGCTATCAAACATGTCCAGATAACAAAGAGGAAAACTTTCTTACACCTCTATGTTAAAATCTCACTGATTGCAAGAGGAATTATGTGTGCAGAAGGGTGTCAGAAGCAGTAAATTGCATGCATGCTTAGATATTATAACAGATATATAATTTAGGAATTAATTAATACATGAAAGAATAACTTAGATTTTGATTAAAGTTATATGAATTTGTTTCAGGGTTTGTTGTTTTATTTTTTTCAGTTGTCTTATTACTTAAGATTGCTTGGGAACATATTTCCCTTCTTGCTTATTTGGCTTATACAGCTTTGATAATGTCCTGCAATAGGACTCACCAAAACACAAAGATGAATTACCTTTATGATTCACAAGGCACTCTGGATAATTAATTACTCAACATTTATGGTTTGGCATGTGGTCATCAATTGTTTAAAAAAATCATGTTTATAAACATTTCCTTTGCAGCTGATCTTCTTATGTCAAACTTCAAAATGACTAGTGGAGGTATGACAGAGCTATAAATGTCTTCCTTTAAAATTTACTGATTGTGTTCCAGTTTATTTCTTGCGGCAAAAATTAAGCAACAGATATGGTGGGACAGGAGTTCTGAGGAAGAATGGTAAAACATCTTGAGTGGTTCTCAAATGTATTTTCTTTTCCCCTTTTTGTTAATAGATTTTGGAATCCTTAACTGCTCTTTGTCATGGCTTGTGTCTATGAACATTTGTTCTGGTTGTAAGGTTGCTGTGTGAAAAACTGTGAAAAGTCTGAATGAGACCTCTAGCAGAAAGGAAGAGGTAACCAATGAAGTTAGTCTCTATTCAGCTCTGCTCAAAAGGTAAAGAACCACAAATCCTGAAAGAATAGGCTTTATCTTTTATCAGAGAGACCAGCAGCTTCACAGCTTACAAAAGGAATTCTTAATACTAGCCATTGTAAGACTTAAAACTATCTGGTCATTAAATAGCAGAAGTCACAACCATCTGAACTAAAATTTTTTATGCTGGGGGTAAAGTTTGATAAGACAGGTGTCATACAACTAACTGATGCCCCCACTGCAAAGTCCTGATCCTCATCACCCAGGGCTGCTCAGTGCCCCTGAAAGAGGCAGATATTCTGTGAGGGAAAAGAAATGTCTGCTCTTAACGCTAAGGACTATATGATCATTCAGGCAGACTCATCTTCAAATTGTTTGGTGATATTATTTCTCCCGTTTCCTAAGTTGCAAACACTTCCATTTCAACCTGTACACTTTTTACAAAGTGATTGGCAGCCACCATATGTACCCATATATGTGTGCAAATATAGAGAGTGTATGCAGCATCTATTTTTAGAAGTGATACAGGAAAAGGCAACTAAACACCATTTCTACTTAAATTACTGTGCCAATTGGTTTCATTTGGTTGATTTTTTAAAGAGTATACTTGTGCTTTTAAAATCAGATGCCAGCTATTATGCCACATGGTGGAACTTCAATCAAATGTAGGCTTGAACTATAGAGCTGTTGAAGGACTTTCTATATTTAGAATTAGAAGGACATTCCTGGTTGGTATGAAACATCTCCACAGGCTGACTTCTCCTGGGAGGCCAGGACCAAGGCTTTTAACCAAGAGTAATTATTACTTCTGTGACTGCACAGGCTCCATATACAAATCAGTGCAAATCTTATGCTTGTTCACTTTGACCTTCTGTGTCAAAGAGATTTGTGTACTGTAGTTGTCATACCCCCAGGCAGCTTTGCCCCAGGGTTTGCAGCCCTATCCCCTTGTCTTTCTCTTTCCTTCTAAATTCTACCCTGTCATTAGGGTAAGCCATGAATCCCCCTCAGCCAGTATCTATTTTCCAACCCTGTTTTGAATAGTGGAGTAAAAGGAGTGTTTATTATGGATATATTAAATGGTAAGCAAACTTGCTTGTCTGCTGCATGTAAGACCTGGGCATACTCAGAGGTGACAGTGTTAGCACCTTGTCTTGCACCATCTAAACCCTCAGTCTGTTACTGTTCTATGCACACTCAATCCCCAGCACTTTGGGGGACAAAAGAGTGATTTAAGGCTTAGAGTGAGAGGAATTCTAAATACTGAAGAGTATTTAAAGTCTTCTAAATACTGAAGAGTCACCTGCAGCATGCAAACAAGACAAGCCACACTCCCTAAGGCTGGGTCCAAGGAATGCTATGCTAAAGCAGTCTACACTGTTCATAGCAGAAGCAGGGAAATTACCTAAATTTATCTATAATTTCTCTTTGTCATGGCACACTGCAGTACCATGTTATTATTGGCTCATTTTTCTGCAGCTTCAGGAAGAGGAAGTCAGCTGGAAGACTGTCCTGCACAGGGGCAGCTCTGCCAACTCCAAATTGTGGTTCATAGTGTCAGTTCTTCCCTGGTGAATAAGTTAAGTGAGCAGCAGGCTCCGAACAGTCTGGGGAAGCCTCATGCAAGGGAACACTTGAATCTGTAAGAGCAACAAAAAAATCTTGAGTACCACTGTAGGGTATTTTTTACTTATGTGGGACAGAGATTGGAAGTGTGTAGCTTATGCTGTACAGGACTCAAAGGCATGGATGCTCAAAAACAGTACTGATATATGCAGAAAGAAGAAACCAGGGGGAATAAATCAATCACACTGCATTATGTGTTATGAAAAATCTACAGAAAGGTTTAACATAGCTATCTAAATGAATGTGGTGAATGAGTTTCAGCATAAATTACCCAGTGAATTCCTTCTCCTGATGATGCACATGATAGGCTAAATATAGAAGAAATGTGGGGCAGAGATATTTTGCATACCTTGACTAGAGTTTGCAGTTTACACAAGTCTCTCTGTGTCATTTCCACTCAGAATACCAGTCTTTGCCTGTCCTTTAGGCATGGTCCATGTTAGAGAGGCTTTATCCTGCTATAGTTATTTTCACTAACACACAATGATACAGGTACTTTTTGTGTGTGTATGAGTGTTTGTTTTACATCTATTTCTGGAAGCTGCAGTTAATGTGTGGTTATATTGGTTTGAAAGTATCATTTGTAATAGAGTAACTCATTTTGCAGCAGGAAGCAGAATAAGTTCTACTACTAGAAGAACATTTAACTGGTATGATTGCACTGGGACTCGGGGAAGTGAGAATGGTTTCTTTACTGGTGCAGTTAAAGCTGCAAGACTTGCTAGTGTAAACAAGTCTTCAGATGCACTTTTCCCACTCTAGTTGTTTCCATCCAAAACAATCCCAGCTTTCCCAGGTCCTTCCCTGCAACATGGAGTGCAGCGAGGGAGACAGGACAAAATCAAGGGGTCATAAACTGTGCATGTCCACATGCAAGGACTTAATTGGAACCAGAAAATAAAACTACATCTGCTTTCTTTGTGAGTTCCAAAGTAATGGAGTGGTCAGAGTATGTAACAATGGTTTATTTTTAATCAGCTTGGTTACAGTGAACATGCGTGAATAAGGCCATGGGGTTCTGCCTGGAAATAAGTTTGTTCTGCAAGCATGGCCTGAGCTTCCCAGCCCTATTTCAGCACAAAGCTCCCTCCACACTCCCCCAGACCACTGTACACACTCTTCTGCTGCTTATAACCACTGGAAAATTGTCTCCCCACATTCTGAAGGACACTGTTTCAACTAGAGCCTTGTCAAGTGCACAGCACCTCAGCATAAAGAGAACAGACAGGAGAGTATTTACTTTAAATGGAGCAAACCTAATTACATAAGAAGAACTTTTCTTGGGTAGAATGATGCCTTTCTTATGGCCTTTTCTGCTTTCAGGTTCTTTTTGCTTGATTTATTTTTACATTCTTTTTTGATATGTGTATGGTGCCTGAGGGCTTGGATAGGAACAGGTCAGTGCTACACGTACTTGGCCAGTCTAAGACACGCTCTGACATCTCCTTCACTTTCTCAGAGTTGGAGTTTGAGGGTTTGGGTTCTGTGAGCCTTCGTGCTCAATGGGGAGCTAGTCAATATACTGGTATAACATGTGGAGAGGTTTATCTCATCCTGAAATAAATGCCTATTAGCTGTTCAGCTGAATCCCTTTCCTAACTCCATTGAGTATACAGAGGTAGAGAAGGAGATAAGTACATGGTCAAATCAAACTGAATACAGCAATTGTAGGCACTTTAACTGATGCTTATCAGAGACAGTATTAATTTGCTTACTCTTTTGGATGCTGGAGAGATTCAAAATTACTGCAGGAGTTAAGAAACTGATGCCTTAAGCCCCTAATGGTTTTTATTTTTCTAATACTTGTAAGTTTTATAAATAGTGGAAGTAGACTCTAAAAGCAGCATCCCTTTCCCTCTAGCACCCTTGTTTACACATTCATTAACCCTCTTACCCCATTCTATGCTCCCTATATCACCCTTACCCCCAAATACAGCAGAAATGTTTAGTCTTTTGTCAAGGCAAGGCCTAGATTGTTGGCAGAACAGCATATCAGGGCCTAAACCACAGAATACCGTCAAAAACTGGGTAACTATGTACCCTTTGTGCTCTGATGAAGATGAAGATGGGATGAACAGAGGGTCCCAAAAAGCCCCCAGACCCATTTCTCAGGGGGTGGACCCGGGGCAGTCCAGAGTAAAGGCCACAGGGTGGACACATCTGAGATTGGATGGATGGTATTATAAAATGTAACATCTCAGGAACGGCCTGTGCGTGCGTCTTGTAACATCTTTGCCTTGGCATAATAAACCCTTTCTTATCTCACCCCAAATTAACTGCTCCGGAGATTTTTTCAGCACCTAACTCCCACGGCAACAAAACCAACATTGTTGTGGGCACAGATTTAAGATATCTGAGAAAAGAAAGGAAGCTCCAGGACTGAGAAGCTCAGTTATATAGACATGAACATTGTATCTAAGGTTTTTCAAGTATATTTTTCAAGTTTAGCTCAAATGCCCAACAGTATGACTGAAATGAATGTCATGGAACAGCTACAGTTGACTGCTATTCTTTGATCCAGTTTTGAATAAAAGCCTGCCTAGACTACTGCTGCATCGTGGCTGCATCCTTTCCCCACTAACAGGGATGGAAACAACATGTGAATTTTTCAGAGGTGTCAGAATGGGCATCCATTTCTTCAGATTAAAGTGTTCAGTTTTGGGGATGGACAAATGCAAATAAAGCATCTGAAATTAGTACACTGCAAGCATAATTTATATCTCTGCCTCTAAAATCATGTGACCATGCATGAAATAGGATGTCTCTGACTTCAAAACGTATTTTTTCTTCTGACGATCAAAACCTTCTATTTTGATTTAGTGTATATGGCACCATAGATTGCTCACTATGTTTTGTAGACCGAAAAAAAATTAAAAAATCTTCTTTTAACTCTATTGGGGAAAGTAAAACAGGGCATTTTGAATGTCTTCTGTCACCACAGCTGCTCTGTTTCAGTACAACCCAAGTGAGCAATGCCTCTCAAAAGTACTTGCATCACCTTCATCTCTTACAGCTCTGTGGTACTGCCACGGATGTGGCAAGCTGCAGCTGCTGCCACAGACTTGCTTATTCCTTATGTGATACTCAACAGCTGTTGGAAGGTGTGTGTTAAAACTCATGCTGGGATTTGAATTTCTATGTAACCTTACTCAGAAAGTGAAAACTGCAATGCAAGCTTTGTGTCCCCTAACTCCCAACCTGTGCTCCTATATTAAGAGGGATTTCACTTTGGCTGAGAACATGCATTATGAATTTTCTTTAATTCTTTTTTGCACAAAATTACATTTTGGCATGTGATCACTACCTCCATCTGCCTACTACACATGCACATATATACTTTCAGTTACAAAGCACTCTGATTTATATCTTATGTAAAGATGCAAAGCTTTGGAAACACATCTCAGGAGGGCTGCAGCTTTCTCAGGACTGGCAGCACCTATATTTCTCTGACTCAGCCAAACAATATTCAGAGGGCTCAGCTCCAACATCATTAGAGCTGATGGAGTTTATATCAGTCTACTGCTACATTTTTCAAAGACTGCTGAGGGCCGCACCACTGATTCCCCAGCTGGAGAGTTGAGAACGCAGAGACAAGGTGCAGAGAGAAGCAAACAAGGAAGCGTTACGTAGAATACTGCTCCCCAGTCTCAGCACATCTCTGCCAGAAAGGCTCCAACAAACTGAAGGAATTTCGGAAAAGGGCAACAAAAATGTTTAAAGGACTCAAGGGATTAATTTCTACAGAAGATTAAAGAAATAAAATTTAGTTCAGTATTGCTAAGTGACTTAAGGGGAATAGGAGAACTCCATAAAAGCATCTGCAGGTGCAAAGAAATGGAGAAACCTTGTTTAAAATGATTTAAGGAACAGCTAGTAACAAAAGAATGGCATTGATCAAAGGAAATGTAGACAAAACTCTTGGAAGCTTTTTGTAACATCCTTGTAAGCAAGAGATAGATCGCTGAATTCTAGGAACTGACGGAAGATCCCTTGCTTTGACCATCTGAAAAACAAACTGGACAAAGTCAAAAATACTAACTGGGAATGGACAAGATAAATAAAGCCATATGGAAAAATATGATTTTTTTTTAAGAGGTAGGAACATACCACTAAGAAGAAGGTGCTCCCATGTAACAGAGGTGCAAAGGAGACTGCTAGGGCTCTCTCAGTGTACTGCACCAGGACCTGAGCAGTTTGACTCAGATAATGTGCTTCCTTCTCTTGCACTTCTCTTCCTGAGGCATCGGCATCTGCCTTGATGTGTCATATTTCCTCCTTTTGCTGCCCAAAAGAAGTCCCTTTGGCATGTCTTCAGAGTAGCAGGATCTCACTACGTTCTGGTTGATCCACATGTGAGTGGCCACATAAAACAAAACCTTTCAGACTTGTTGGTCATATACCGACAAGCTCCTTTACGCAAGCAGGTTTCTGCTGCTAGAATAATACCAGTCCCAGCAGTTCACATTTCAGACAGGAACTATGTAGGAGGATGAATCCCATCCTGTTCAGAACCCACTTGGACCCCTTCTTTTTTTAACTCATCTGGTACTAAAGTAACCTTGATCAGCAGAAGAACTATACTGAACGGAGCTGGTGCAGAAAGATGCAGAAATGAAAAGTGCCCTTTGTTGTGAAGGAATCCGAGATGCTCTAAACAGAATTTGAGTTATCATTTGAGGATACAGACTGGGGAGGTTCAGCTCTGCTGAAAAGAAGCTGGGGGTCCTAATGAGGAGCAGACCAAACACGAGCCAGGAGTCTGTCCTTGCAACAAGCTATATCCAAGGCTGTATCAGCAAGAGTACAGCCAGCAGATCAAGGAAAGTGATTATCTCATAGTACTTGGCACTTGTTAGGCCACAGCTAGAACACTGTGCCCCAGTTTGAGATAAACTTTGAAAAACTGGAGGGGACCCAGAGAGGGGCCATGAAGATGATGAGAGTTATGCAGAATGTGACATGAAGAAATGTTGAAGAAATTGGGTTTGCTTGTCCTAGAGAAGGAAAGGTTCTAGGGGATGTAGTTACAGTCTTCCAACACCTGACATGCAGTTACAGAGTGGATGGAGGTATGTCCTTGCAGTGATTCACATAGTTTCTTCAGGAGAAATTCCATTTGGATATAAGAAAAAAAATGTTTCATCATGAAACAATTAGAAGTCTGGACAGGGCTGTGCAGATAAGTGGTAGAATCTCCTTCATTGTAAACAAGACAGGGCCCTGGGTAGCCTAATAAGCAGAGGTCCTGCTTTCAGCATAAGGCCAGACCAGAAGACCCTTCCAGATGAGACTTGGGAAGCTCACTTGAGTCACATGAAAAACATAGATGACTTCTCCCATACACAGGTGATTCTTACTTATTTCCATTGCCAAAGACAAGCATATCTCTACATTTCTTTCTATACAGCTCCCTTAATTATCTTTTTTTTTAAGGTTACCTGAGCAAAGACCTTTGTTCCTTTTGAAAGGACAGGTGAGTTTTGCTTTCTAAGATCTAAAGGAGTAGGTCTCCAGTGTTAGGTCAGGCCACATTCCTTTGAGTTCACTGTGGTCATTTGTTTGCTCTGGGATGGAGACAAAGTTCTCTATGCATTTTGCCCTACAAGAGGTTTTAATATAAAGAGCACTTTTCTATCCCAAATCAGGTTTTAAAAAATGTTACTTCAACCATTTGTTTGAAACAATAGCCCAAGCAAATTCTCTGAAAGCTTTCACATATTGTAATGTTAATTGTAATGTTTGGTTTCAGCTTTGATTTTGACATCTTGCCTTTATTACATCTTATTCAAGCATGTCTTCATCTTTCTTCATAGGAAATGAAAACTTGACTTTGAAGCAACAAATTTCTATAAGTGATTTCAGCTATTTTGGTGTAAATAAGGAGAATTGGCAAAGCTGATCGTCTCCTGTGATTTTTCAGGCATCAGACAATACTATTTTTCAATGTCGGACCAAGTTGCTTTTCAGGAATATTCACAAGCCATTGAACTACAGACACTGAGCAGGGTAATGAGTAGAAGTTCAGTATGTGTTAGCAAGATAGAACAGTTGTTTCTTTAAATGCTTCTGTGGAGCTCTTGCTGGTCAGGAGCACTGCATCCCACATTTGAGCCTTTGCTTATAAAGGAAGACTGTGCCCTTTGGAAGAAGGAAACTGTGAGTGGTGAAAGAGGCAATCTACACACTCTAAGTTGAACATTAATGAAGTTACCTAGCCTCAGAGGAAGAGAGTGGATGCTCCATCTTCCTCTGTCAAGCCAACATTTTTATGAGCTCTTAAATTCTGTACTTAATGCTGATAGGCATCTTTGTAAAAATGGTATTTTTCCTCCTGAGCCAAGCATATTTATCAATCCCATGAGTTGCATTTTAAGCAGTTAGAGATTTGAATGCTTTAAAGGGTTTTAATGAGTTCTTGAATAAACAGAATCCAGACTGGGCTCTTACTTACAAAGTAGTAACTATACTACCTGTGCAACCTTATTAATTTAAGTGAACTTGCATATTTATAAATCAGGTGAAATTTGGCCCATGTGTTATAAAAACTAGTTGTTTAGTTCTGATATTCATAAAGATCAATCCAGCTGCTAAAAGCAAATCCTGGTACAAAAGATTTGAAGTTCCAAATTGTGCATACTTAAACATTTTCAGAGTCTTAAACATAGCTGCTTAAGCTGCTGTTCACCTTACAGAAAATCTGTATTCAAACAAAGCAAGTTAACTGAGGAGAGGTTCAGAGAGGAGAGGTTCAGAGAGGAGAGGTTCAGAGAGGAAAGGTTCGGAGAGGTTCGGAGAGGTTTGGAGAGGTTCGGAGAGGTTCGGAGAGGTTCGGAGAGGAGAGGTTCGGGGAGGAGAGATTCGGAGAGGAGAGGTTTAATGAAAATCTGGAGAAATAAGCTATTAATTTAGAAAAAAAAAAAAAAGAAAGAATCAAACACAATTTCCATAGGCTTTTCTACGTGCATCATGGGGATTAGTGAGAAACTTAATTGTCAGTATACTGCCTTTGAAAGCTTTGCCAGATCCCATATCTTTGACTGTTCTGATTTTCTTCTAGCTGGTGTCCCTGCCTAAGTTTCTCATGCAGCTAATTCCTGGACTAAATCAAAGGAAGAAAGCCTAATTTTAATGCCCTAGAGTCTTTGCAAGTGATTTTCACGCTAGAACAAACTCAAAACTATTTTAGTATTTAAGAAAAGCAATTAACTTTGTCAGTAATATTTTTCACTTGCATGTTTGGTATTATTTCAGCTGTGATTTTAAATGAATTCTCTGCACCTCACTTTGCTTTCTGTTTGATTTGCCAATGAAATCTGATCTCAGTGTTAGTCACATCACAGTCTTGTGTAGAAACTAACCTGAAGACAGATTTTACTCCTAGTTGAACCTACATAAGTCTGATGGAATGTGATACTCAGCCACTTCGCTACTCACTTGGTCAATAAACTGTAATCTCCTTTGAGGCTGCAGACAAATTGAATGATTCTGTGAAAAACTAGTTGGTTTCAACATAGTATCTGTGCATTACTGCACAGGGCTATGGGCTCCTGCAGGACTAGCAAGTTTGTGCTGTGTGCATCATGACCTGGAAGGCACACTGAACCTCCATGAATGCTAATGCAGAGGAAATACAATTCCTCACACATCCCAGACTTCAGAGTGTGCCTTCATCTCTGCTGTTGGCCGCTGGTGAGGAACATGGTTCTGTGTCACCCCTCAGAAAAGCAGGATACAGCTAGGAGACTTGAATTATTACAGTCTAAGATAATGGGACACTTTTAGCTTGAGCCCCTGCACAGTCCAGTAGAAGGGTACCTGTGGTAATGTCTACTTTAGACATGAAAAAAATCATAGAATGGCCTGGATTGGGTTGGAGGAGGCCTTAAAGATCATCTAGTTCCAATCCTCCTGCCACGGGCAGGGACACCTTCCACTAGACCAGGTTGCTCAAAGCCCCATCCAACATGGCCTTGAACACTACCAGGAATGGGGCATCCACAAGGTCTCTGGGAACTGTTCCAGTGGGTAACCTTTTCCAGTGCATCAACATCCTCACAGCTAAGAATTCCTCCTAATATCTAATCTAAATCTACCTTCTTTCAGTTTAAAATCATTCTCTCTTGTCCTGTCACTACATGCCCTTGTGAATAGTCTCTCTCCACGTTTCTCATAGGCTCCCTTCAGGTACTCGAAGGCTGCAATTAGGTCACTTTGAAGCCTTTTCTTTTCCAAATGGAACAATCCCAATTTTCTTAGCCTTTCCTCATAGGAGAGGTACTAACATCCCTCTAATTATCTTCATGGTCTTGCTTTGGCTGATGTCCAGCAGGCTGATGTCCTTCCTGTGCTGAGGACCCCAGAGCTGGATGCAGCACTGCACATGGAGTCTCACCAGAGCAGAGTAGAGGGGCAGAATCACCTCCCTCAGCCTCCTGGCCACACTGCTTTTGATGCAGCCCAGGATATGACTGGCTTTCTGGGAGGCAATTGCACATTGCTGGTTAGTGTCAAGCCTCTCATCCACCATCCAAAATGTCGTGCCCAGAGAAAATCACAACCTTGTTAAAAGTAAATTTTTCCCCAAGTTCTGTGTTTGCCATATGCCTTCTGTTTTCAGGGTCTTGAAGGCATAGCAGTTTTCCTCCTTTAAGGAGGTTCCTCATAGCTGCAGAGGCTAAAACTGTCTTCCAAGAAAGATCTTGGCCACATGTCCTTTCCCATATTTCCTTCTCAGACAAAAATGGCTGCCTGGGAGAGAGCTGATGGATTGACCACTGCGGATCCTGTTTTTCATAACCCTCATAGCCCAGAGCAGGAGGCACACAATGAACCCTCTACCATCCAGCAGCGTTTTGGCTGCACTCATGCCGAGTCTCAGTCCTGAGTTAGTGATGGTCCACATACATTATTTCTCTTAGTTGTTCCAGTGAAGTGTCATTGTCAATTATGCACATGTGAAGACACTGCATTTCTCAACTCAAAAAAGAAGTTGTGCATTGAGGTCTGCAGTCCATCTTACTTCTGCAAGAAGCATTTCCCTCATAATGGATGAACAACTTGTTTATAATTAAACTGAGCCCAGGAACAACTTGGATAACTCTCTGCCATCTTCCTATTCAAGGAGCAGCAAGGCAAGGGCAGGCAGTGCTCGTGTGGAAGGAGTATCTTTATCAAATTCAAGCGTTGTAAACATACCTTGGTGTAGGAAGGGGATATTTTAACTTAACACACACTTTAAGAAGCAGAGGCATAGGAGGAGGGACATGCCCCTAGGTGGAGATTCTTTTGGTTAGGGACATGCACTGGACAATGGCCTTGTTTAAACATTGGATCTCACCTGAAAGAGTTGTGGAAGCATCCCAGCAGCTGCAGGGGTTGGAGCAATTGTCCTGGAGCTAGAATAGCCTAAAGTTTTCTTTTCTCTCTCTGCATCTGTCTGGAAATGTAGCAGCTCCACCACTGTTTTTTTCATCAGAAAGTCGAGTCTATCTTTTCTTTTACCTTCACTTTTCTCTAGTGATCAGAGTGATTTTAGGACAATCAGCAAAATACAGATACTCCATTTCCCAATGAAACAATAAGCCATAAAACAAGATTACTGGAACATTCTTGCAATTCCCAATACGCCCCTGAAGTCTTGGGGAGTAACTGAGTACCTCCATACTAAACAGTAGGGACCACTTTGAATGCTGGTCATTCAGGGCATCAGCCAAGAGGGATGTCCTCTAGGGATCAGTGTTAGTCAGTGTTTCTGGAATGTGCCACACAGGGATGGGAGGACATTCAGGCCTCCCACAAGTTTGAAACAAGAGACAAGAGGGAATATGATTTTCCAAGGCTGAAAGAGCACCACTTCAAAGCAAAGGCTAAACAATCGATGCTCCCATCTAGTGGTGAATCCGTACCCAATGGCTTAGACATCGGACATCAACCTGAGTACCCCAGGGAATATGGATGGACCATGCCACAGGACAGTGCCAATCCTGGGAACTTCTGTAGGGCTTTGCAATCTGTGATAGATTACCAGACACATTTGAAAACTCATGAGAAACCAACTAATAATGTCATTTAAAACTACAGCATCAGTAATAACACATAAAAAGGTAACATCAGGATCAAGGGTGCTTTTAGGGTAAGGGAAGTGTGATGTAGGATTCTCAAAATTTCTTAAGTAACTTTCAGTGAGGTGTAGGTGCTCACATTATCTTGGCTTTGGTTCCTAAAGCATGAAGGCCCCTATCAAAATGTTATCCAAAGTTGGTAATTACTTGTTGTTACACTGATTACCATGTAATTAATATGCTAATGTCCTAATACACTGCTGAACTTATAATTATTGGCTAGAACAATATCATGCTTTCGTTTGTTTGTTTCTCTTTTAGTTTATATCTGAAAGCTTACAGTAAGATGTGAACAATTACCATATGCTCAGTTTGTGACATCATTAGGAGTCACCCCATGACACAACTGTAAATCATTTTACGAGGTCTGCTCAGTTCTTTTTAATATCCTTATTTTTACTCATTATGCTTGAGAGCTGAGCAGATCAGCAGGAAAATGGTGCTGTACTTCTCACTGGATCTTGGTTTTAAAGGCACAGCTGCTGCCTACAGGATATCCCCAGAAGCAAAATTCATTAATGATGCTGAGACGGTACTTTGTCACAAGAATGTGCAGTAAAATTGGTAAGGAAATTTATAGTATATTCTCTTGCTATACTGTAATTGTTACTTCTTTGTTTTGACTTCACTGCCCTTCTTTATGATACCTACATACAATAAAGCAAATAGCTAAATCGGTCTCGTATATGCACTTTCCAACAACACATTTTACAGCACCTTGCACTGCCATAATCCCCATTTTACAGAGTCATAATTTCCAAATCTCAGTCTAGGGCAACTTATGATAAGACTTAACATAAGCCAAAGGACAGGACACTCCTTGAGAAGACAGAGTACTCTGGAGTCCATGCCGACTGTAGGTAAAGAACAGAAAGACAGCTCTTCTGACAAGCAATAGGACTTCAAGCAACAGACAAAGCTTGGTTTGCACTTCACTGAAGGTCACAATAAATAAGGAACTGTACATTTTTTTGTTAACCCGAGTAGAAAAAAGAGGGAGGAACAAGGATAGTGCTTGGCTAGATATTAGCTGAATATCTAAACAGTTCTCTCCAAAAAGCTACTCCAGTATTGTCAAGCCATGAATTTACTGACTTGGTACAAGATCCAAAATGAACTCACGGAATGGTTTATGATAGGTTTACTAATGAAGGATTCTGTGTTTATTTACAGGGATGAAATTAATCCAATACTAGGCAATATTTGAGAAAATCAATAGGAATTAATGCAAGCTGACTGAAATCAAGCAAAAAATAATGCTAAAACTATTGGGATGATGCAAGTACTATAAAATCCATTTCACAATCAAACACAATTGTCACTGTTTGCATCTTATGTGGAGGTTATACACCTGTAAATGAAGGGAAAGTCTGTGGCAAATGAATGAGAACCCACAAACTCAGTGTGTCACTGTCACAAGAAATTATGCTGCCAGAGTAAAAGAAAAATCACTCTTTGAAATGAGAGCAATGCAAAAAAAAAAAAAAATGCATAGGTAGCAAAGAAACCAGAGATGCTGCCTTAGAGAATAAGAAAGTTAAGGAAAGACCACATCAGAACCAACGTCATCTTGTCAGTAAGACACCAGTTAAGTGTGTCCATAAGCACACTTCATGCACAAGCACATATGGACCCAATTATTCAGGTTGTATGAAACTGCCATTCCTGTACTAAAATCCTGAGAACTTTGGCTGCCAGGATACAACATGACACAAATCATCATCATGCTGCAGACACATAAGAAAGGAACAAGTGTTATAATCAGAGTAAAATCTTTTCATCCTATTATTTCAGCCAAGATATGCCACTGTTGTTACATGTTCAACTTAAAAAAATATTAGAGATTGCAAGTTATCTTGCCAATTTTTTACCTTACTCTTTGGAAGTCTTGGTAACACTCAGATCTGTTGACCATTGCATTCCAGTGGGATGCTGGCAGGAATCCACCTTCATCAAATGATGTAAATAATAAAAATTCAGATGGATGCATCCAAGCAATGACTCGTGGCTTTGTTACTGCAGGTAGGGCAGTGGGTGGGTTATGTATGCAGCTTTTCCACCTCTACGGTAATAACATACACACAGATTGAAAAAAGAGATATATGCAATCGTGTTCAGCTGAGGGTTTCCATCAATATGTGTACGGGAGAAAAGTGATTGTGGAATATCTTATCCACGCTGGCTTTATTGCAAAACCATCTGAAAAAACCATCTATAAATATTTTTATTCCTATTTGAATAATGTGGATTGTCATTAAACACCATGGTTCAAAAATATATACTCTCAGAAAATTTTAATTTTGTATGATTAATCTTATTGTTATTTTACCACTGTTAGGAATGGGGAGGAGGTAGGGAATCCAGAGGAGATGTTACAATAAACATATTTTGATTCGTTTTAGCATAAAATTGGCATTGCTGATGAAAGAGAATTGTCAGTAAATAAAGTGACCTTGAGATCACCAATTGTGTGAGGCATTAACAAGAGGGAAGACATGACAAAAATGACAGAGTATTTTCACTTCTCCTGCATTCCCTTGTCAAAGATGAAGTACAAAGCATAGCATCTGTGCTAAGGAAATATCTATGAGCATTAATTAATTATAATGCTAGTCCTCTGTGTGCTGGATGTGGTGTCATTCTCTCACAAACACTTTACTCGTTCCACTATCATCAACTCAATTATTTGAGATGCGTCTTGGCAGGTGTATATGACGTGTTCTTTCAACAGCTCCTTTGTGATGAAATATTCTCAATGGCTTAGTGCATATTCCCATATGTCAGAGGCTGTTAAGAGCCCAGTCACATCCCCAGTTCAAAAACCCCTCAGCAACATTCAAGCTGATAATATAGCAAGAGCCAGTCACAATGACAAGAAAATTTGCGACTTATCTATTGAGGCCAAACAAACCACTCAAAAGCATACCACAACCTAAGTGGGTTGAAGTCTATCCCTGCCTCATCCTCTGGCTTTAGCATAAAGAGTGTGAGGAGTTAGAGAATGGGAGCACTTGGAAGAGAGCAGAGCAGCGTGACTTGGAGTCTCCTCTCTAGCCAGTGTGGATGTGGGAGAGAGCACACACTTGGTACAGGTTGGCAGGCTCTGAGACAGCATCACCAGCTTGTAGCAAGCTGCTAACAACAGTAACCACTAAGATCAATAGGAGAACATTGTATGCTATTTTATCCATTTTGCCAGAAAAAAATCTCTATGCTTTCAAGGTTTCCCATGGTTCAGGTGAGATCTTTACTCTTGAAGAGATTTCCCTGTGCCTTTGTTCTGTTGCAGCCAAACATAAGTGTTAAAATGAGGACTTATCAGGCACCTAAACCAAATCTCAACTATATGTCAATACACAACTACTGATATTGCAACTCCATCCTTGGAACCTCGATTCATATGTTTTATTTGCAAAAAAAAAAAAAATACTCCCCATACCTAGTGTAAAAAAAAAAGGAAAAAAAGATGTCATCATGAGTGTTGACACACTGGTGTATATTTGGTGTTCAAACATCAGGTTTTACAGCTGACTTCCACTTAAGTGGTGGCAGTGCACAGTACTAGGAGATGAAGTGCCCTTCATTTGTTTAACACTCACACCTCATTAAAATCCTACCCTTCCCTAGCCACTGCTAGAGACCAATGTGCTCCCATTGTACAAAACAATGAGAAAACTGTAAATGAGAAATCTGGCTACAGATATTCAGGAAACTCCCTGCCAAACCTTGTTCTGTTTATCCACAGTGCAATGTATGTGCTTTACAGATGTGGAATATAATTAATGGGAAATATTACCTGTCTCCACTTTTAAAGCTGTTGTTTCAAGATGATGTCACATACAGACAATACTCCCTGGCTAAATTAAATTCCCATAGCAGCAGGGACGAAAGAAATTTAGGGCTATTTGCTACACAAGCCTAGATGTCATTGCTAATTTTGCAGTAGAAATGATGTACAGGTAGGCTAGCTTGTGCTCAGACCCTTATCTTGTTTGCAGTTCTTTTGTACTCTTATTTTCCTATATTATGGGGCAGTCAGACCAAAAAGCATGTTGTTTTTATAGCCATGTACAATCTGTTCTTTCTGTTTTGTGAATGATTTGTTTATAAGGCTGTTTGTCGGAGAGACAGAGGACAAGTAGGAGAAGCCCATTTTGTATTGCTAAAACTAAATTCCAATCTGATAGAGACACACAAAAGTGGTGCCACAGTCCTTCCAGTTAGATGTTTCATCATGCCTCTGCCTTTGATCCTACCTCTATAGAAAATAACAGCGAATACCCATTGATCCAAAGGTTAGAGAGCAGGGCTTAACTTCAAAACACCTGCTGAACCGCTCTCTGGTGACATTTCTGACTCTCAAACCCTTCATTGGGATGGTATGCTGCAAGAGACTTTGCTTTTTAAAGGGTTTGCTGACTTGTTTCATACTTAATAAACTCGCTATGCAATCATGATGTTCCTGCTGCTAAGGGAGATAGCCTATGGATGATATACACCTCCATGAATTCCCGTCAGGAAGTGTAGATGCTCCATTATAATGCATGTATATGTATTTACAACTACTTCCATCCTGTCTGACATTTACTAGGCTTCTCTGTTTGTAATCCAACAGGATTTATGTGCTTCTACACTACTGAAATCTCAGTATGCTCCTGCATCATCATCTCTGGCACCAGGTACTTGGGCACTTTTCCTTGGTCTTACACAGTTGCATGCCTTCACTGATATTCACAGAACATAAAGTTACCTTTTCCCAAACTCTACCTGCTGTAGTTTTACTTAGGTTTTATGATTTTCTTCTTCTGGAAGCAGGTGATAGTTGGAGCAAGAGGTCATTGCTGGAGTTAAGGAAAACAGTAACTCTTTGAGCTAGCAAATACAACAAAGATATAGATCTAAATGGAATAGGACTACAAACTCAAACTCACATTCACCATATTCTTTCTGTGCCATTCTGAAGCATTCTTTATCTTTAGATCAAAACCTTTTTCCTTCCCTTCCCTTCCCTTCCCTTCCCTTCCCTTCCCTTCCCTTCCCTTCCCTTCCCTTCCCTTCCCAAACCTTCCCTTCCCTTCCCTTCCCTTCCCTTCCCTTCCCACCAGTCTTTCAGTTCTCACTTTCTTTTTTTCTTCCTCTTTCTCCAAATGGCTGGTGAATGATTGCAACCTGAGCTAGTCTTCCCACTAACTTGAACTGCTCAGACCTTGGCAACAAATTTAAGTAATTGTCCAGTTATTTAAGGTGTAGCAGCCAGTTATTAGTCTAAGAGGATTTCCATGTAATGGAGAAACACAGATGTTCAGCAGTTTCCCATTATTAGGTGTGTGTCACTGCTCTTTTAGTTTTCCTCTGGTGGGCAGATGGGCCAAATGTTCCAAGAGCTGCAATGTGATATAGATATGTATTCATAGTCCCTGATGAGAAACATAAAAAACTTTATATGGAGGCCCCAAATTGATACCATTGTTTGTTGCAAATTTCCCAGATATTATGATTCAAATGTTTTTATGATGAAGGGAAAAACAGCACTTTCCCTGCAGTCAGAGGAACTCAAGGCTTTCCAATTATGGTCACACACTCAGACTTATTAGCACAAAATTTAATTTGAGTTAATCAGACTGAGGTGGGTAGAGCGCGAAATTAACTTGACTTTCATTTTGCATCATACAGCAAACCAACTTGGTGAAGTCGCTGTAGAAATCTGAGCTGTGAATGATGGATGAGATGAAAAAAACCCCAGAGAATAAACAGGGTTGTGTAATCATCCCTGCACTAGAAAGGACACAATATTCAATTCACTTGTTTGGAGAAATGCTTTATTTCTCAGGCAAATCAAAGGGCGCATGCCCTCAGCTGCACCCATATTTTGCCTCTGAAGCTGAGAACAAAGTTTGGATCCAAGTAATTGTCTTTAGCATATTCTCTGTTTTGAGAGCTATATGCTCTGTCAGTTGACCTTGCCAATAATTTTTTAAACTGTTATTTTTGCCAGAAAATTACCATTTAATGCATATAGAAACACCTCAGTTTTGATGAAATTCCCATTTGCAGTTCAAGACTCTTGTTCAAAATCCAGAGAGAAAGAAAAGCATTTACTAGAGACAAGCCAGAAGCCACAGGGTGCCCAACTGGGATATGGGTTTCAAATATCTGCTCCTCGTGAGGAAGCGTAAGAATATACACCCGAAATCTTCCACAACCCAGAGAAGTACACTGATGACTGGCTCTTCTGGAAACATATTTTACCTTGAACTTATTCAAAAAGCTTCTGTTTCACTTCAATTAAGAACAAAGTCTTGACATTTTCCTTTTACTTTCTTCTCTTCTTTTCAAACCAAAATTCTATTTTCTAGCCAAGTCTAACAGTAATTCTCTTTTCCCAACTCTCTGTCACCTTTTCTGTGTGGTTAAAATAAATATTTGGGAGATAGATGAAGTCCTATACACTGGAGCCACAAGTGCATCCACTTGAGCCATTTCCTCATAAACATCAGGTAAAATAAAACAATGCTTCTCAAATATTTTCAGTAAGATTTTAACAACTTGATCCACCTCTTGCCACAAAAAGAGATATTTCTGTCTTGGAGCAAACTGCAAATTTGAGAAGGGTACTGCCACAGGAAGAAAGCTGCAGAAAATTTTGGAACATAAAAGGGGTGGGTTTGGATGGGGGGATGGAAAGAGAGAGAAAGGTACCCATTTCCTTCAACAAGATCATAGAAAACAGAAACAATAAAGTTCACTTCTGTGCAGGAAGACCTGGGTAAGACAAGGACTTAGGCAACCTCAGCTGGAGCAAGAGAATCAGGAAAAGGGACATGGCAGTGGTAACAGGTGTTCAAATGCCACCTACCTCCTGACAACAGGACAATCCTTCTCCTGTTTATACCTGCTGGTATATATAGGAGCAGAATGTTCCCTCACAAAATTGCCTTAATTTTGGGTTTTTTTCAGGAAAATAGTAAATTTTATCACCAAATGGGAAACAGTGCTTACTGTTTACTATCTTTAAAATGTGAAATGTGCTGGAAAATAAAGACTTTAATTAAAGTTGTCTTCTCAATGTCTATTCCTTGAAGAAAACTGACACCATTTCAAAACACAGTTTTTCTTACATGTCTCTATTTACTTTCTCATTTTTCATATAACAAATTCTATTCAACCAACTTTAGCAACATATTTAACATCTTTGCAAAAGTAAATGCAACACATTCAAGAGTCTTTTAAAGTAGAATAAAATTCTATTGTACATTTGGTGTTTCCAAAAAGGTGTGGAACACAAAATCAACCAGCCTAAGAATTGTTTTCCCATATTGACATCAGAACTCCCACCTTTATTATTTAAAAAACCCAGGTAATGTTTGCACTGTAAAGTTCTGAACTGAAAATACCAAAACAAAATCGGAACAGGTTTTGCCAACTCTTCCTATTAACAGTGGAGGGTAAAAATTGCTGACTTACTTTGTGACAGTATTTGGCTAAACCTCCCCATAATTTAATTGCAATTTTAACTGTCTTTAAAAAAAGTATCTGCATATTTGAAGTATGATACATTGCCTGTATGTAAGCAAACTGCCATTAAACCACAGCACTGTTCATATTTCTTTACTTGTCATAAAGCATTTGGAAAGTATGCACGATGAGAGCAGCTTTGCTACACTGAACTATCTGCACTCCCCTGCAGAGGAGATGGAGCCGCGGCATTTTTTCGGTCTATGTATGGCAGCAGAAAGCAAGGCAGCATTTTCCAAGACAGATACAAAGTTACATGAAACAGTGTACTAGTAATAACCAGCTCTGAAGCAATGAATAACCAGCAACCAAGTTATTCCTGGGAAAGCTCCCTTGCATTTTAAATCAAGAAGAAAATGATGACCCATTTTCAAAGCATGAAGTCATTCCTGTCAGAAAACTAGCTTTCTTCGGTAGTTCCTAACCAGGTGAAACCAGTGTATGTGACTTCTGCAAAGCTGCAATCCTGCTTCAGGTTATGAATCCTACCATCAGGAACATTGCACATTGCCCTTGAACGGCAAACGTTGTTGGCCAGACAACACTATGAGAGACACTTGCGGTAGGAGAAAGCACTAAGGATGAATTTTGGAGAGCTTTCCTATCAAATGGTATTAGGCCACTCTTTTTTGACTTTTTGGTTATAAACCCTTAATCTAGAGAGGTGAAGGCTGGGCATGGCAATCAGCCTTCCAGATGGAAGGATCTTCTAGATCCCTTCAGGTACAGGGGCCCTAAATCAGACTTCCACAGCAGTCAATGGAAGGCCAGAGAAGGGGAAGAGATGGCAAAACAGGAGATGCCTCTTCTCATCCATGAAGGTATACATCTCACTGTGGTGCCATATGCTGCCTGGACTGAAGAGGTTAATCCTGGCCTTGCATGCTGCCCTGGTCTCGCTCTCTGCACAGGCTGGGCTGCTTCTCAGCCAGCATGTGCTGCATTGAGCAGGCTGGGCAGAACAGGCTCTCTGCTTGCGAAGGTTTCGGGGAGTAAATACGTATTTGTCTCCCTGCTGATAACACTGTCCTGCCAAATATATATTTCCTCTTTGGGAGGAAGTATCCCACCATACATTGAGAAGACTGTCATTCCAAAGCCAATTTTTTCTCCATTCTCCCATCTTGATGATTCAGCAGATGAGGCACATTTTTTTTTCTTCAAAAACCTGCCACATAAACCCCTGTTTATTTCAGTTAACCTTTTCAACCGAAGAGCCAGCTCACTGCAGCTCATCAGTAATGCCTCCATATATCACAACTGTGCAGAGAGCAGGCAGAGATTAATTCAAAGCAATTTTGTGTATAAAATTTGCTCCAAAACTCATCTATCTCTAGAAGTTTATTTACATATCAGAATATTTAGGTTTTGAATTCCAGTGAAGTCTGGCACTGACTGATTTTTAATAAAAATTCCCCAAAAGCTGTGAATTACTTTAGCACCTTCAGCTTCTGTTAGAATTTGACAAGGAGTCAAGGCACCTAGCACCCAATGAGTGATGCTAGTAGTAATATATAACAGAGGGCAAAATGGACAGAAACTTCCAGTGCTTCAGCAGGAAAGCGGATGAGAATAGTTTTCAAGTTCATCAAAGCAGCCAGCTTTTAGAAATGTTTTACTGCCCATGTCCTTAGGGTCCTAGTCTTTTGCTTGTGTAGGCTTTGTGATCTTGTTAATGTGAAGAACTCAGATTTATGATGCTTGTGACCTTACTGTGTGACTCTGCCTATAATGCTTGTGCAGTGCCATGAAAACACTGGATGGAGGATGACTACTGAGGTCAGTGGGATGGAGCACCAGAGGGAACAGAAAGGAGCTCCCAGCCCTGCTCATGTTGAAGTCCTGGCCCTGTTACTCATGTGTTTTACAAATGCAGCTGAAGACCATCCTTTTTCACAGCTTGAGGATGACTTCTGCAGTAATATGACAACTGGCAGAAAAATCCAAGCTGAAGTAGATCCTATACCTTTGTCTTCTCCTTGCAGCACTTTACTATTTCTCATGAATCTGAATTCTTGACAAGGATCATGAGGAGACTTGCATGTGCAAGGGAGTAAATGGATAGGTGACCTGGGTGTGGTTCAAAGTTCATGCTATAGATGTGGAACTCCATGCTTCCTTCCTAAGGCAAATATTAGGGAGAGGAAAGCAAAGAATAGGTTGTGACTCTGCTTATCAGGTTTCACATTTAAGACAGCACTGAAGAATAAGAATCACTTATTAACACAGGTCAGGTCAGCAGTAAGTTAGCACTTTCCCACAAGACCAGAGAAAACTACAAAGAAATTGTGTCCATTATATCTTTGAGTCCCGGGGCTGCTTCAGAGGCAGTACAGCTCACACAAGGTGCACACTCTGGATTCATAATTCATTGTGTTTCCTACTGCACCTTGCCAAGACACAACTAACACTAGACAGCAACTGGGCTGGCTCTTCAGACACACATGGAACAGGATACACACGGAATTCTTCCTGAGACTATCAATGCCATGCTGACAAACATTCTTCTTTTTTCCCCTGTCAGTTCTGTGCAAGCAAAAAGAGTCCTTGGAAACTCTTTGTACACACACACACACCAGTACCTGTCAGCCAGGATGCAACAAGCCCTGTGAGCCCAGTCAAATCTGCATAGGCATCTGAAACTAAACCACCTCACCACTGAATCCAGGAGAATTTTGTCAAGATGTTTCTGAAGGGAAGAGACACATCTGACTTTGGAGAGAAGGCAGTTCTGCCAATCGTCTGCCATGAGAAGGTATGAGAAAAAGAAACCAGGTCAGTCTCTCTCCTAGGGGAGAGCTGTTAATTGAGGTCTATAGGCTCCAATCCTAAATCCATATCAGCAACTGAAGAACTGCGACACTGAAATGCATCTGATGTGTGCAGAACCAACAACAGTATCTCTAGTTTAAATAAAAGCTTTAATAAAGCTTATTAAAAATCTGCTTGATGACTAGAAACAAAAGGCAGATCAGCACTAATGAGAACCATGGCAGGTTGTAGCTGCAGGTCCCTCTGGATGCAGCAGGACAGGAATGCCCAGCCAAAAGAGCTTTACCAAGAGGCAGCACTGCTGAAGAACCAGAAGATACACTGCCTCACAAGGTGCTGAAGGCACTAGGCTGAAGCATTCTCCTTCTTTCCCTGCCCCAAGCAGGGAAAGCACACTTCCCCATGCTTTGAGGGGTTTGCAGAAAGTTTGAGGGTTTGCAGAAAGACAGTGGTAATCCACCCAACATGTTCCCTTCAGGAGTAATAGCAGAAAAATATCTCAGGGAACCATAAGTAGTAGGAGATGCTCAATTTGCAGGTAACCCATGCTTACTCATTCATGTAAGCTTAATAGCACTTCTTTTGTTCAAAACCAAAATAGTTCTGAAATAAAATTGCAATTAGTTGGATGAAATTTGGCTTTGGTAAAGTCAATGGAAAAATTCCCCTTTCCATCAGTGGAGTCATATTAGCCAAGAATATATTTTGAAAAGGTTAAATAAGCTTGTGTTTGGGCTTTAAGGATCTTTGTGTGCTGTAGCTGCCAGTTTAAATGATGACTACAAAGATCTGTTATAAAACTTTTTCCAGGAGAGGCGAGAGCTTTCCCTGTGTCACCATTTTTAATATACTGTGACTCTTGCTCATAGTAAATTAGGTTATTTATCCCCTTTATTTATATGCACTGCTCTAACACAGTAACAAACCAAAGTGACAGATGCATCTATATCAGTCGTCAAACTCAATAACAAAGCAACAGCTACTGTGTGTAACTTTACCCTATTGCTATCAATTTATATAAAAGACAAATTCTTCAAGCTGTGAATGTGTGAAAGTAAATTCTTTACCATTCTGGACTCGCCAGCAATTACTTTGTCCTCTGATCTCAAATCCTTCCCCAGGCTGCTCTCACATCATGGGGGCCTAATGTTGATCTCACAGACCTTATCCCAATTTACTTTCTGGCCTCCAGAGAAGCTGTTCTTTATTACTCCGCTGAAATTGAAGGCAGAATCAGGCCAATGGTTGGAAATAAACAGGATGCAGAGTTCTTCCATTATGGAGTTCAGAGTCTAAGCCAAATGCAGAATGTAAAAGGCTGAAGCAAACCTTATTGGATTGCAGACTAACTCCTCCTGCCTTCTGCAGATAAATTTTACATTTACATGTGTAGGGGAGACTCCCACTGCAGTCAATAAAAATTGTGCTCAACCAATGTTATTTGTCACCAATCCAACTGCCCATTCTGTAAGTGCTTTGCTGAAAAAAAGGAAAGTCTTCAGGTGACAAGCTTTCCTGATATTGTGTTTAAACTATCTCAGATTCCCACGTAGAATATATTAGTGTTACCAGGTTCCCCGTAATATTCACTTAATTTATGCTATTCATTTACTTCTTAGTCCAAATGGAAGATCTATTTCACTGGTATATTAAAATAAACCTACTAAAGAACAGCACAGATGGTGTCTGTAGAGTTGTACAGATTTAGATTCTTACTTTAAACTTAATTAAATAATTTTTAAAAATTGAATTAGCAGTATCCACCTTTCACTTTGCTTCTTCAAACATGTGCTTATTGTATGAGCCAGCGTACAATATAATATCATTTTATAGACAGTAAGTCTGGGCCAAAAAAAAAAACTGGGAAAATATCCATCCCTTAATTGCTAATTATGTTTATAAGTGTAGATTTTTGAATGAATGCTATACAGGACTACCCCTCAAGCAGCAGTGTTCCCATAGAACCAATTTGTGGATATATATACATCTCAATAGAATTTTTGTTGTCTTTATGTATGTAAGACAACCCATTTGCATCACATCATATCACACCGATAAATGAGGATTTTTATATTCTTGAAATTAGCTCTAGATTTGAAATTTATTTTTGCAATGTCCTAGACTTAGGGGAAAATATGCTATTTTTATTCATTAATTGCTTTGCAATTCATGAAACTCCTCAATAAAAGGGAAGTAAGTAGATGAACTCTGGGATTTACAATAATTATTTGCTTTCGGTATGAAGTGTTATCACAACAATCATAGTTTTTAAACTGTTAACCTATTCTTGATTGTGTTTTGTCTTTCACATCCTTGTGATGTTACATCTTAATTTAGCAAATTGCACCTTTTTTCCTCTAGCTATAATGGCTTTTATTTCGACACTTGTTTCACAGCTTTGAAGGCGTGCCTTTTGCAGGCATGCTGTTCCGATCATGTTACACTTTACAAATATGGGCACAAAGAAACTACAGTCTCAGATGCATTTACACAGATGCTTATCTTAGAGCATAGATTCAGCACAAAATAAAGGTCATCTGTCATTACCCCAATAATTTGTAAGCGAAGACTTACTTATACTATTTGCAAAGTAAACAACAATTAAATTTGAACAAAGAGTAAAATATGCTTTAAGGTACTTTTAGCCGTTCGGCAAGCTTAGAAAGGATAACAACGACTGCACTGCAAACATTTCTCTTTTCTTGTGCCGCTGGACAGACACTGGATCGATTAGTGCCGTACGGGTCCGGTGGCGGGAGGGAGCATTTACTGCAGCTCCGGTAGCATCTCTGATCTCTCCTTTCCTTTGTGATCGCTGATCCAACAGCCCTACATCACATTGTTTTTCTACCCGCTTGATGAGCGAGTTAATGTGTTTCTTCTCAGGAGACCTTTAAGCTTAAAATATTTCTTTAATTAACGGAGCCTAATCTTAAAAAGCCAAAGCCGGCTGCGGCGCTTCCACACTGTATAGCTGCGGGAGTCCCACCGCCCCGGCTCACGAGGAAGGGCTGAATAAAGGACCATGTCTTCAACTTTCCGGAACGGCCACAGAGAACCCTCGCACCCCCGGCCAGATCTGCCGGGGTCCCGATGCCGAAGCCCCGCGGCGCTCCCCGCGCTCGGCAGGCCAGGGACACGGGGACAAGGCGAGGAGGCTGCCGGCCCGGCCCCAGCCCAYGCACCTCCCACCCTCCCGTGCCGCTTTGAACTTCTCCA